>NW_027327799.1:0-175556 GCF_047675955.1 Chlorocebus sabaeus | reverse complement strand
TGTTTTCTGTTAATTCATTCCACAGACTTACAGGTTTCCCATCAAGAAGCCTTTCGCTGAGACTGTTCTCGTGGAATTTGCAAAGTGATATTTGGAAGCCCATAGAGAGCTATGGTGAAAAAGGAAATATCCTAAGATAAAAACTGAAATGAAGCTTTCTGGGAAACTTCTTTGTGTTCTGTTAATTCATCTCACATATTTACAGCTTTCCTCTCAAGAAGCCTTTCTCTAAGACTGTTCTTGTGGAATTTGCAAAGTGATATTTCGAAACCCTTAGACGGCTATGGTGAAAATGGAAGTATCCTAAGGCAAAAACAGTAAAGAAGCTTTCTGAGAAACTGCTTTGTATTCTGTTAGTTAACTCACAAATTTACAGCCTGCCCCTCAAGTACCTTTCGCTAAGGCTGTTCTTGTGGAATTTGCAAAGTGATTTTTTAAGACTAAAGAGCGCTACGATGAAAAAGGAAATATCCTAGGTTAAAAACTGGAAAGAAGCTTTCTGAGAAACTGCTTTGTATTCTGTTACTTCATCTCACAGAGTTACGGCTTTCCCCTCAAGAAGCCTTTCGCTAGGACTGTTCTTGTTAAATTTACAAAGTGATATTTGGAAGCCCGTAGAGGGATATGGTGAAAAAGGAAATATTTTCCGTTAAACACTGGAAAGAATCTTTCTGAAAAACTCCTTTGTGGTCTGTTAATTCATCTCACAGAGTTACAGCTTTCTCCTCAAGAAACCATTCGCTAAGACTGTTCTTGTGGAATTTGCAAGGAGATATTTGGAAGTCCTTAGAGGGCTATGGTTGAAAAGGAACAATCTTCCGTTAACAACTCTAAAGAAGCTTTCTGAGAAACTGCTTTGTGTTCTGTTAATTCATCACACAGAGATACAGCTTTCCCCTCAAGAAGACTTTCGCTAAGACTGTTCTTGTGAAATTTGCAAAGTGATATTTGGAAGCCCATCGGGGGCTATTGTGTAAAAGGAAACATCTTCAGTTAAAAACTGGAAAGAATCTTTCTGAGAAACTGCTTGGTGTTCTGTTAATTCATCTCAGAGTTACAGCGTTCCCCTCAAGACGCCTTTCGCTAAGGCTGTTCTTGTGGAAATTGCTAAGTGGTATTTGGAAGCTCGTAAAGTCTATGGTGACAATGGAAATATCTTCAGCTACCTGCTTGAAAGAAGCTTTCTGAGAAACTGCTTTGTGTTCTGTTAATTCATCTCACAGAGTTACAGCTTTCCCCTCAAGAAGCCTTTCACTAAGTCTATTCATGTGGAATTTGCAAAGTGATATTTCGAAGCCCATAGAGTGCTACGATGCAAATGGCAATATCCTAAGATAAAAACCGAAAATAACCTGTCTGAGAAACTGCTTTGTGTTCTGTTAGTTCATCTCACAGAGTTACAGCTTTCCCCTCAAGAGGCCGTTGACTAAGACTGTTCTTGTGAAATTTGCAATGTTATATTTGGGAGACCATAGAGGGCTATGGTGAAAAAGGAAATATCTTCCGTTAAAAACTGGAAAGAAGCTTTCTGAGAAACTGCCTTGTGTTCTGTTAATTAATCTCACTGAGTTACAGCTTTCCCCTCAAGAACCATTTCGCTAAGACTGTTCTTGTGTGATTTGCAAAGTGATATTTGGAAGCCCACAGAGGGCTGTGGTGAAAAGGGAAATATCTTCTGTTACAAACTGGAAAGAAGCTTTCTGAGAAACTGCTTTGTGTTCTGTAAATTCATCTCTCAGGGTTACAGCTTTCCCCTCAGGAAGCCTTTCGCTAAGACTGTTCTTGTGGAATTTGCAATGTGATATTTGGAGGATCATAGAGGGCTATGGTGAAAAAGGAAATATCTTCCGTTAAAAACAGGAAAGAGGCTTTCTGACCAACTGCTTTCTGTTCTGATAATTAAACTCACAGAGTTACAGCTTTCCCCTCAAGAAGCCTTTCGCTTAGACTTAGACTGTTTTTGTGGAAATTGGAAAGTGATACTTAGAATCCCATAGAGGGCTATGGTGAAAAAGGAAATATCCTAAGATAATACTGAAAAGAAGCTTTATGAAAAACTACATTGTGTTCTGTTAATTCATCTCACAGACTTACAGCTTTCCCCTCAAGAAGCCTCTCTCTAACACTGTCCTCGTGGAATTTGCAAAGTGATATTTGGAAGCCCGTAGAGGGCTACGGTTAAAAAGGAAACATCTTCCGTTATAAACTGGAAAGAAGCTTTCTGAGAAACTGCTTTGTGTTGTGTTAATTCATCTCACACAGTTACAGCTTTCCCCTCAAGAAGCCTTTGGCTGAGACTGTTCTTGTGGAATTTGCAAAGTGATATTTGGAGGCCCATAGGGGGTATGGTGAAAAAGGAAATAACTTCCGATAAAAACTGGAAAGAGGCTTTCTGAGAAACTACTTTGTGTTCTGTCAACTCATCTCACAGAGTTACAGCTTTCCCCTCAGGTAGCCGTTCGCTAAGACTGTTCTTGTGGAGTTTGCAAAGTGATATTTGGAAGCCCATAGAGGGCTATGGTGAAAAGGAAATATCTTCCGTTATAAACTGGAAAGAGGCTTTCTGAGAAACTGCTCTGTGTTCTGTTAATTCGTCTCACACAGTTACAGCGTTCCCCTCAAGAAGCCTTTCGCTAAGGCTCTTCTTGTGGGATTTGCAAAGTGATATTTGGAAGCCCCTAGAGGGCTATGGTGAAAAAGGAAATATCTTCAGTGAAAAACGGGATAGAAACTTTCTGAGAGACTGCTTTGTGTTCTGTTTATTCATCACACTGTGTTAGACCTTTCCCCTCAAGAAGCCTTTGGGAAAGACTGTTCTTGTGGAATTTGCAAAGTGATATTTGGAAGCCCATAATTTGCCATGGTGAAAAAGAAAATATCATCAGTTGAAAACTGGAAAGAAGCTTTCTGAGAGACTGCTTTGTGTTCTGTTAATTCATCTCACAATGTTACAGCTTTCCCCTCAAGAAGCCTTTCGCTAAGACTGTTCTTGTCTAATTTGCAAAGTGTTATTTGGAAGCCCATAGAGGGCTATGGTGAAAAAGGATATGTCTTAAGATAAAAACTGAAAAGAAGCTTTCTGAGAAACTGCTTTGTGTTCGTTTAATTCATCTCACAGAGTTACACATTTCCCCTCAAGAAGCCGTTCACTGAGACTGTTCTTGTGGAATTTGCAAAGTGATATTCGAAGCCCATAGAGGGCTTTGACGAAAACGGAAATATCCTAAGAAGAAAACTGAAAAGAAACTTTCTGAGAAACTGCATTGTGTTCTCTTAGTTCATCTCAGAGAGTTACAGCTTTCCCCTCAAGAAGCCGTTCCCTAAGACTGTTCTTTTGAAATTCGCAAAGTGATATTTGGAAGCCCATAGAAAGCTATTGTGAAAAAGGAAATATCTTCCGTTAAAAACTGGAAAGAAGCTTCCTGAGAAACTGCCGTATGTTCTGTGAATACATCTTAGCAAATTACAGCTTTCCCCTGAAGAAGCCCTTCGCTGAGACTGTTCTTGTGGAATTTGCAAAGCGATATTTGGAAGCCTATAGAGAGCAATGGTGAAAAAGGAAATATTTTCCGTTAAAAACTGGAAAGAAGCTTTGTGAGAAACTGCCTTGTGTTCTGTTAATTCACCTCAGAGAGTTACAGCTTTCACCTCAAGAAGACTCTCATTAAGACTGTTCTTGTGGAACTTGCAAAGTGATATTTGAAAGCCCATAGAGGGGTCTGTTGAAAAAGGAAATATCCTAAGATAAAAACTGAAAAGAAGCTTTCTGAGAAACTGCTTTGTGTTCTCATCATTGATCTCACAGAGTTACAGCTTTCTCCTCAAGAAGCTTTTCGCTAAGGCTGTTCTTGTGGAATTTGCAAAGTGATTTTTTAAGCCTACAGAGGGCTACGGTGAAAAAGGAAATATCTTCCGTTAAAAACTGGAAAGAAGCCTGCTGAGAAACGGCTTTGTGTTCTGTTAATTCAACTCACAGAGTTACAGCATTCCCCTCAAGTGGCATTTCGCTAAGACTGTTCTTCTGGAATTTGCAAAGTGATATTTGGAAGCCCATAGAGGGTTATGGTGAAAAAGGAAATATTTTCCGTCAAACACTGGAAAGAATCTTTCTGAAAAACTGCTTTGTGGTCTGTTAATTCATCTCACAGAGTTACAGCTTTCTCCCCAAGACACCATTCGCTAAGACTGTTCTTGTGGTATTTGAAAGGTGATATTTGGAATCCATAGAGGGCTATGCTGAAAAAGGATCTATCTTCCGTTAAAAACTGTAAAGAACTTTCTGAGAAACTGCTTTGTGTTCTGTTAATTCATGTCACAGAGTTCCAGCTTTCGCCTCAAGAAGCCTTTCGCTAAGGCTGTTCTTGTGGAATTTGCTAAGTGATATTTGGAAGCTCCTAAGGGCTACGGTGAAAATGGCAATATCCTAAGATAAAAACCGATAGAAGCTGTCTGAGAAACTGCTTTGTGTTCTGTTATTTCATCTCACAGAGTTAAAGCTTTCCCCTCAAGAGGACTTTGACTAAGTCTGTTATTGTGAAATTTGCAATGTTATATTTGGGAGACCATCGAGTGCTATGTTGAAAAAGGAAATATCTTCCGTTAAAAACTGGAAAGAAGCTTTCTGAGAAACTGCTTTGTGTTCTGTTAATTCATCTCACAGAGTTACAGCTTTTCCCTCAAGAAGCCTTTCGCTAAGACTCTTCTTGTGGAATTTGCAAGGTGATATTTGAAAGCCCATAGAGGGCTATGGTGAAAATGGAAATATCGTAAGAGAAAAACCAAAAAGAATCTTTCTCAGAAACTGCTTTGTTTTCTGTTGGTTCATCTCACAGAGTTAGAGATTTACCCTCAAGCATCCGTTCACTAAGACTGTTCTAGTGAAATTTGCAAAGTGATATTTGGAATCCCATAGAGGGTTACGGTGAAAAAGGAAATATCTTCAGTTAAAAACTGGAAAGAAGGTTTCTGAGAAACTGCTTTGTTTTCTGTTAATTCATTCCACAGACTTACAGGTTTCCCATCAAGAAGCCTTTCGCTGAGACTGTTCTCGTGGAATTTGCAAAGTGATATTTGGAAGCCCATAGAGAGCTATGGTGAAAAAGGAAATATCCTAAGATAAAAACTGAAATGAAGCTTTCTGGGAAACTTCTTTGTGTTCTGTTAATTCATCTCACATATTTACAGCTTTCCTCTCAAGAAGCCTTTCTCTAAGACTGTTCTTGTGGAATTTGCAAAGTGATATTTCGAAACCCTTAGACGGCTATGGTGAAAATGGAAGTATCCTAAGGCAAAAACAGTAAAGAAGCTTTCTGAGAAACTGCTTTGTATTCTGTTAGTTAACTCACAAATTTACAGCCTGCCCCTCAAGTACCTTTCGCTAAGGCTGTTCTTGTGGAATTTGCAAAGTGATTTTTTAAGACTAAAGAGCGCTACGATGAAAAAGGAAATATCCTAGGTTAAAAACTGGAAAGAAGCTTTCTGAGAAACTGCTTTGTATTCTGTTACTTCATCTCACAGAGTTACGGCTTTCCCCTCAAGAAGCCTTTCGCTAGGACTGTTCTTGTTAAATTTACAAAGTGATATTTGGAAGCCCGTAGAGGGATATGGTGAAAAAGGAAATATTTTCCGTTAAACACTGGAAAGAATCTTTCTGAAAAACTCCTTTGTGGTCTGTTAATTCATCTCACAGAGTTACAGCTTTCTCCTCAAGAAACCATTCGCTAAGACTGTTCTTGTGGAATTTGCAAGGAGATATTTGGAAGTCCTTAGAGGGCTATGGTTGAAAAGGAACAATCTTCCGTTAACAACTCTAAAGAAGCTTTCTGAGAAACTGCTTTGTGTTCTGTTAATTCATCACACAGAGATACAGCTTTCCCCTCAAGAAGACTTTCGCTAAGACTGTTCTTGTGAAATTTGCAAAGTGATATTTGGAAGCCCATCGGGGGCTATTGTGTAAAAGGAAACATCTTCAGTTAAAAACTGGAAAGAATCTTTCTGAGAAACTGCTTGGTGTTCTGTTAATTCATCTCAGAGTTACAGCGTTCCCCTCAAGACGCCTTTCGCTAAGGCTGTTCTTGTGGAAATTGCTAAGTGGTATTTGGAAGCTCGTAAAGTCTATGGTGACAATGGAAATATCTTCAGCTACCTGCTTGAAAGAAGCTTTCTGAGAAACTGCTTTGTGTTCTGTTAATTCATCTCACAGAGTTACAGCTTTCCCCTCAAGAAGCCTTTCACTAAGTCTATTCATGTGGAATTTGCAAAGTGATATTTCGAAGCCCATAGAGTGCTACGATGCAAATGGCAATATCCTAAGATAAAAACCGAAAATAACCTGTCTGAGAAACTGCTTTGTGTTCTGTTAGTTCATCTCACAGAGTTACAGCTTTCCCCTCAAGAGGCCGTTGACTAAGACTGTTCTTGTGAAATTTGCAATGTTATATTTGGGAGACCATAGAGGGCTATGGTGAAAAAGGAAATATCTTCCGTTAAAAACTGGAAAGAAGCTTTCTGAGAAACTGCCTTGTGTTCTGTTAATTAATCTCACTGAGTTACAGCTTTCCCCTCAAGAACCATTTCGCTAAGACTGTTCTTGTGTGATTTGCAAAGTGATATTTGGAAGCCCACAGAGGGCTGTGGTGAAAAGGGAAATATCTTCTGTTACAAACTGGAAAGAAGCTTTCTGAGAAACTGCTTTGTGTTCTGTAAATTCATCTCTCAGGGTTACAGCTTTCCCCTCAGGAAGCCTTTCGCTAAGACTGTTCTTGTGGAATTTGCAATGTGATATTTGGAGGATCATAGAGGGCTATGGTGAAAAAGGAAATATCTTCCGTTAAAAACAGGAAAGAGGCTTTCTGACCAACTGCTTTCTGTTCTGATAATTAAACTCACAGAGTTACAGCTTTCCCCTCAAGAAGCCTTTCGCTTAGACTTAGACTGTTTTTGTGGAAATTGGAAAGTGATACTTAGAATCCCATAGAGGGCTATGGTGAAAAAGGAAATATCCTAAGATAATACTGAAAAGAAGCTTTATGAAAAACTACATTGTGTTCTGTTAATTCATCTCACAGACTTACAGCTTTCCCCTCAAGAAGCCTCTCTCTAACACTGTCCTCGTGGAATTTGCAAAGTGATATTTGGAAGCCCGTAGAGGGCTACGGTTAAAAAGGAAACATCTTCCGTTATAAACTGGAAAGAAGCTTTCTGAGAAACTGCTTTGTGTTGTGTTAATTCATCTCACACAGTTACAGCTTTCCCCTCAAGAAGCCTTTGGCTGAGACTGTTCTTGTGGAATTTGCAAAGTGATATTTGGAGGCCCATAGGGGGTATGGTGAAAAAGGAAATAACTTCCGATAAAAACTGGAAAGAGGCTTTCTGAGAAACTACTTTGTGTTCTGTCAACTCATCTCACAGAGTTACAGCTTTCCCCTCAGGTAGCCGTTCGCTAAGACTGTTCTTGTGGAGTTTGCAAAGTGATATTTGGAAGCCCATAGAGGGCTATGGTGAAAAGGAAATATCTTCCGTTATAAACTGGAAAGAGGCTTTCTGAGAAACTGCTCTGTGTTCTGTTAATTCGTCTCACACAGTTACAGCGTTCCCCTCAAGAAGCCTTTCGCTAAGGCTCTTCTTGTGGGATTTGCAAAGTGATATTTGGAAGCCCCTAGAGGGCTATGGTGAAAAAGGAAATATCTTCAGTGAAAAACGGGATAGAAACTTTCTGAGAGACTGCTTTGTGTTCTGTTTATTCATCACACTGTGTTAGACCTTTCCCCTCAAGAAGCCTTTGGGAAAGACTGTTCTTGTGGAATTTGCAAAGTGATATTTGGAAGCCCATAATTTGCCATGGTGAAAAAGAAAATATCATCAGTTGAAAACTGGAAAGAAGCTTTCTGAGAGACTGCTTTGTGTTCTGTTAATTCATCTCACAATGTTACAGCTTTCCCCTCAAGAAGCCTTTCGCTAAGACTGTTCTTGTCTAATTTGCAAAGTGTTATTTGG
This sequence comes from Chlorocebus sabaeus, assembly GCF_047675955.1. Taxonomy (NCBI): domain Eukaryota; kingdom Metazoa; phylum Chordata; class Mammalia; order Primates; family Cercopithecidae; genus Chlorocebus; species Chlorocebus sabaeus. Next base: position 167,561 of record NW_027327799.1, on the reverse strand, counting down.
AAGCCCATAGAGGGCTATGGTGAAAAAGGATATGTCTTAAGATAAAAACTGAAAAGAAGCTTTCTGAGAAACTGCTTTGTGTTCGTTTAATTCATCTCACAGAGTTACACATTTCCCCTCAAGAAGCCGTTCACTGAGACTGTTCTTGTGGAATTTGCAAAGTGATATTCGAAGCCCATAGAGGGCTTTGACGAAAACGGAAATATCCTAAGAAGAAAACTGAAAAGAAACTTTCTGAGAAACTGCATTGTGTTCTCTTAGTTCATCTCAGAGAGTTACAGCTTTCCCCTCAAGAAGCCGTTCCCTAAGACTGTTCTTTTGAAATTCGCAAAGTGATATTTGGAAGCCCATAGAAAGCTATTGTGAAAAAGGAAATATCTTCCGTTAAAAACTGGAAAGAAGCTTCCTGAGAAACTGCCGTATGTTCTGTGAATACATCTTAGCAAATTACAGCTTTCCCCTGAAGAAGCCCTTCGCTGAGACTGTTCTTGTGGAATTTGCAAAGCGATATTTGGAAGCCTATAGAGAGCAATGGTGAAAAAGGAAATATTTTCCGTTAAAAACTGGAAAGAAGCTTTGTGAGAAACTGCCTTGTGTTCTGTTAATTCACCTCAGAGAGTTACAGCTTTCACCTCAAGAAGACTCTCATTAAGACTGTTCTTGTGGAACTTGCAAAGTGATATTTGAAAGCCCATAGAGGGGTCTGTTGAAAAAGGAAATATCCTAAGATAAAAACTGAAAAGAAGCTTTCTGAGAAACTGCTTTGTGTTCTCATCATTGATCTCACAGAGTTACAGCTTTCTCCTCAAGAAGCTTTTCGCTAAGGCTGTTCTTGTGGAATTTGCAAAGTGATTTTTTAAGCCTACAGAGGGCTACGGTGAAAAAGGAAATATCTTCCGTTAAAAACTGGAAAGAAGCCTGCTGAGAAACGGCTTTGTGTTCTGTTAATTCAACTCACAGAGTTACAGCATTCCCCTCAAGTGGCATTTCGCTAAGACTGTTCTTCTGGAATTTGCAAAGTGATATTTGGAAGCCCATAGAGGGTTATGGTGAAAAAGGAAATATTTTCCGTCAAACACTGGAAAGAATCTTTCTGAAAAACTGCTTTGTGGTCTGTTAATTCATCTCACAGAGTTACAGCTTTCTCCCCAAGACACCATTCGCTAAGACTGTTCTTGTGGTATTTGAAAGGTGATATTTGGAATCCATAGAGGGCTATGCTGAAAAAGGATCTATCTTCCGTTAAAAACTGTAAAGAACTTTCTGAGAAACTGCTTTGTGTTCTGTTAATTCATGTCACAGAGTTCCAGCTTTCGCCTCAAGAAGCCTTTCGCTAAGGCTGTTCTTGTGGAATTTGCTAAGTGATATTTGGAAGCTCCTAAGGGCTACGGTGAAAATGGCAATATCCTAAGATAAAAACCGATAGAAGCTGTCTGAGAAACTGCTTTGTGTTCTGTTATTTCATCTCACAGAGTTAAAGCTTTCCCCTCAAGAGGACTTTGACTAAGTCTGTTATTGTGAAATTTGCAATGTTATATTTGGGAGACCATCGAGTGCTATGTTGAAAAAGGAAATATCTTCCGTTAAAAACTGGAAAGAAGCTTTCTGAGAAACTGCTTTGTGTTCTGTTAATTCATCTCACAGAGTTACAGCTTTTCCCTCAAGAAGCCTTTCGCTAAGACTCTTCTTGTGGAATTTGCAAGGTGATATTTGAAAGCCCATAGAGGGCTATGGTGAAAATGGAAATATCGTAAGAGAAAAACCAAAAAGAATCTTTCTCAGAAACTGCTTTGTTTTCTGTTGGTTCATCTCACAGAGTTAGAGATTTACCCTCAAGCATCCGTTCACTAAGACTGTTCTAGTGAAATTTGCAAAGTGATATTTGGAATCCCATAGAGGGTTACGGTGAAAAAGGAAATATCTTCAGTTAAAAACTGGAAAGAAGGTTTCTGAGAAACTGCTTTGTTTTCTGTTAATTCATTCCACAGACTTACAGGTTTCCCATCAAGAAGCCTTTCGCTGAGACTGTTCTCGTGGAATTTGCAAAGTGATATTTGGAAGCCCATAGAGAGCTATGGTGAAAAAGGAAATATCCTAAGATAAAAACTGAAATGAAGCTTTCTGGGAAACTTCTTTGTGTTCTGTTAATTCATCTCACATATTTACAGCTTTCCTCTCAAGAAGCCTTTCTCTAAGACTGTTCTTGTGGAATTTGCAAAGTGATATTTCGAAACCCTTAGACGGCTATGGTGAAAATGGAAGTATCCTAAGGCAAAAACAGTAAAGAAGCTTTCTGAGAAACTGCTTTGTATTCTGTTAGTTAACTCACAAATTTACAGCCTGCCCCTCAAGTACCTTTCGCTAAGGCTGTTCTTGTGGAATTTGCAAAGTGATTTTTTAAGACTAAAGAGCGCTACGATGAAAAAGGAAATATCCTAGGTTAAAAACTGGAAAGAAGCTTTCTGAGAAACTGCTTTGTATTCTGTTACTTCATCTCACAGAGTTACGGCTTTCCCCTCAAGAAGCCTTTCGCTAGGACTGTTCTTGTTAAATTTACAAAGTGATATTTGGAAGCCCGTAGAGGGATATGGTGAAAAAGGAAATATTTTCCGTTAAACACTGGAAAGAATCTTTCTGAAAAACTCCTTTGTGGTCTGTTAATTCATCTCACAGAGTTACAGCTTTCTCCTCAAGAAACCATTCGCTAAGACTGTTCTTGTGGAATTTGCAAGGAGATATTTGGAAGTCCTTAGAGGGCTATGGTTGAAAAGGAACAATCTTCCGTTAACAACTCTAAAGAAGCTTTCTGAGAAACTGCTTTGTGTTCTGTTAATTCATCACACAGAGATACAGCTTTCCCCTCAAGAAGACTTTCGCTAAGACTGTTCTTGTGAAATTTGCAAAGTGATATTTGGAAGCCCATCGGGGGCTATTGTGTAAAAGGAAACATCTTCAGTTAAAAACTGGAAAGAATCTTTCTGAGAAACTGCTTGGTGTTCTGTTAATTCATCTCAGAGTTACAGCGTTCCCCTCAAGACGCCTTTCGCTAAGGCTGTTCTTGTGGAAATTGCTAAGTGGTATTTGGAAGCTCGTAAAGTCTATGGTGACAATGGAAATATCTTCAGCTACCTGCTTGAAAGAAGCTTTCTGAGAAACTGCTTTGTGTTCTGTTAATTCATCTCACAGAGTTACAGCTATCCCCTCAAGAAGCCTTTCACTAAGTCTATTCATGTGGAATTTGCAAAGTGATATTTCGAAGCCCATAGAGTGCTACGATGCAAATGGCAATATCCTAAGATAAAAACCGAAAATAACCTGTCTGAGAAACTGCTTTGTGTTCTGTTAGTTCATCTCACAGAGTTACAGCTTTCCCCTCAAGAGGCCGTTGACTAAGACTGTTCTTGTGAAATTTGCAATGTTATATTTGGGAGACCATAGAGGGCTATGGTGAAAAAGGAAATATCTTCCGTTAAAAACTGGAAAGAAGCTTTCTGAGAAACTGCCTTGTGTTCTGTTAATTAATCTCACTGAGTTACAGCTTTCCCCTCAAGAACCATTTCGCTAAGACTGTTCTTGTGTGATTTGCAAAGTGATATTTGGAAGCCCACAGAGGGCTGTGGTGAAAAGGGAAATATCTTCTGTTACAAACTGGAAAGAAGCTTTCTGAGAAACTGCTTTGTGTTCTGTAAATTCATCTCTCAGGGTTACAGCTTTCCCCTCAGGAAGCCTTTCGCTAAGACTGTTCTTGTGGAATTTGCAATGTGATATTTGGAGGATCATAGAGGGCTATGGTGAAAAAGGAAATATCTTCCGTTAAAAACAGGAAAGAGGCTTTCTGACCAACTGCTTTCTGTTCTGATAATTAAACTCACAGAGTTACAGCTTTCCCCTCAAGAAGCCTTTCGCTTAGACTGTTTTTGTGGAAATTGGAAAGTGATACTTAGAATCCCATAGAGGGCTATGGTGAAAAAGGAAATATCCTAAGATAATACTGAAAAGAAGCTTTATGAAAAACTACATTGTGTTCTGTTAATTCATCTCACAGACTTACAGCTTTCCCCTCAAGAAGCCTCTCTCTAACACTGTCCTCGTGGAATTTGCAAAGTGATATTTGGAAGCCCGTAGAGGGCTACGGTTAAAAAGGAAACATCTTCCGTTATAAACTGGAAAGAAGCTTTCTGAGAAACTGCTTTGTGTTGTGTTAATTCATCTCACACAGTTACAGCTTTCCCCTCAAGAAGCCTTTGGCTGAGACTGTTCTTGTGGAATTTGCAAAGTGATATTTGGAGGCCCATAGGGGGTATGGTGAAAAAGGAAATAACTTCCGATAAAAACTGGAAAGAGGCTTTCTGAGAAACTACTTTGTGTTCTGTCAACTCATCTCACAGAGTTACAGCTTTCCCCTCAGGTAGCCGTTCGCTAAGACTGTTCTTGTGGAGTTTGCAAAGTGATATTTGGAAGCCCATAGAGGGCTATGGTGAAAAGGAAATATCTTCCGTTATAAACTGGAAAGAGGCTTTCTGAGAAACTGCTCTGTGTTCTGTTAATTCGTCTCACACAGTTACAGCGTTCCCCTCAAGAAGCCTTTCGCTAAGGCTCTTCTTGTGGGATTTGCAAAGTGATATTTGGAAGCCCCTAGAGGGCTATGGTGAAAAAGGAAATATCTTCAGTGAAAAACGGGATAGAAACTTTCTGAGAGACTGCTTTGTGTTCTGTTTATTCATCACACTGTGTTAGACCTTTCCCCTCAAGAAGCCTTTGGGAAAGACTGTTCTTGTGGAATTTGCAAAGTGATATTTGGAAGCCCATAATTTGCCATGGTGAAAAAGAAAATATCATCAGTTGAAAACTGGAAAGAAGCTTTCTGAGAGACTGCTTTGTGTTCTGTTAATTCATCTCACAATGTTACAGCTTTCCCCTCAAGAAGCCTTTCGCTAAGACTGTTCTTGTCTAATTTGCAAAGTGTTATTTGGAAGCCCATAGAGGGCTATGGTGAAAAAGGATATGTCTTAAGATAAAAACTGAAAAGAAGCTTTCTGAGAAACTGCTTTGTGTTCGTTTAATTCATCTCACAGAGTTACACATTTCCCCTCAAGAAGCCGTTCACTGAGACTGTTCTTGTGGAATTTGCAAAGTGATATTCGAAGCCCATAGAGGGCTTTGACGAAAACGGAAATATCCTAAGAAGAAAACTGAAAAGAAACTTTCTGAGAAACTGCATTGTGTTCTCTTAGTTCATCTCAGAGAGTTACAGCTTTCCCCTCAAGAAGCCGTTCCCTAAGACTGTTCTTTTGAAATTCGCAAAGTGATATTTGGAAGCCCATAGAAAGCTATTGTGAAAAAGGAAATATCTTCCGTTAAAAACTGGAAAGAAGCTTCCTGAGAAACTGCCGTATGTTCTGTGAATACATCTTAGCAAATTACAGCTTTCCCCTGAAGAAGCCCTTCGCTGAGACTGTTCTTGTGGAATTTGCAAAGCGATATTTGGAAGCCTATAGAGAGCAATGGTGAAAAAGGAAATATTTTCCGTTAAAAACTGGAAAGAAGCTTTGTGAGAAACTGCCTTGTGTTCTGTTAATTCACCTCAGAGAGTTACAGCTTTCACCTCAAGAAGACTCTCATTAAGACTGTTCTTGTGGAACTTGCAAAGTGATATTTGAAAGCCCATAGAGGGGTCTGTTGAAAAAGGAAATATCCTAAGATAAAAACTGAAAAGAAGCTTTCTGAGAAACTGCTTTGTGTTCTCATCATTGATCTCACAGAGTTACAGCTTTCTCCTCAAGAAGCTTTTCGCTAAGGCTGTTCTTGTGGAATTTGCAAAGTGATTTTTTAAGCCTACAGAGGGCTACGGTGAAAAAGGAAATATCTTCCGTTAAAAACTGGAAAGAAGCCTGCTGAGAAACGGCTTTGTGTTCTGTTAATTCAACTCACAGAGTTACAGCATTCCCCTCAAGTGGCATTTCGCTAAGACTGTTCTTCTGGAATTTGCAAAGTGATATTTGGAAGCCCATAGAGGGTTATGGTGAAAAAGGAAATATTTTCCGTCAAACACTGGAAAGAATCTTTCTGAAAAACTGCTTTGTGGTCTGTTAATTCATCTCACAGAGTTACAGCTTTCTCCCCAAGACACCATTCGCTAAGACTGTTCTTGTGGTATTTGAAAGGTGATATTTGGAATCCATAGAGGGCTATGCTGAAAAAGGATCTATCTTCCGTTAAAAACTGTAAAGAACTTTCTGAGAAACTGCTTTGTGTTCTGTTAATTCATGTCACAGAGTTCCAGCTTTCGCCTCAAGAAGCCTTTCGCTAAGGCTGTTCTTGTGGAATTTGCTAAGTGATATTTGGAAGCTCCTAAGGGCTACGGTGAAAATGGCAATATCCTAAGATAAAAACCGATAGAAGCTGTCTGAGAAACTGCTTTGTGTTCTGTTATTTCATCTCACAGAGTTAAAGCTTTCCCCTCAAGAGGACTTTGACTAAGTCTGTTATTGTGAAATTTGCAATGTTATATTTGGGAGACCATCGAGTGCTATGTTGAAAAAGGAAATATCTTCCGTTAAAAACTGGAAAGAAGCTTTCTGAGAAACTGCTTTGTGTTCTGTTAATTCATCTCACAGAGTTACAGCTTTTCCCTCAAGAAGCCTTTCGCTAAGACTCTTCTTGTGGAATTTGCAAGGTGATATTTGAAAGCCCATAGAGGGCTATGGTGAAAATGGAAATATCGTAAGAGAAAAACCAAAAAGAATCTTTCTCAGAAACTGCTTTGTTTTCTGTTAGTTCATCTCACAGAGTTAGAGATTTACCCTCAAGCATCCGTTCACTAAGACTGTTCTAGTGAAATTTGCAAAGTGATATTTGGAATCCCATAGAGGGTTACGGTGAAAAAGGAAATATCTTCAGTTAAAAACTGGAAAGAAGGTTTCTGAGAAACTGCTTTGTTTTCTGTTAATTCATTCCACAGACTTACAGGTTTCCCATCAAGAAGCCTTTCGCTAAGACTGTTCTCGTGGAATTTGCAAAGTGATATTTGGAAGCCCATAGAGAGCTATGGTGAAAAAGGAAATATCCTAAGATAAAAACTGAAATGAAGCTTTCTGGGAAACTTCTTTGTGTTCTGTTAATTCATCTCACATATTTACAGCTTTCCTCTCAAGAAGCCTTTCTCTAAGACTGTTCTTGTGGAATTTGCAAAGTGATATTTCGAAACCCTTAGACGGCTATGGTGAAAATGGAAGTATCCTAAGGCAAAAACAGTAAAGAAGCTTTCTGAGAAACTGCTTTGTATTCTGTTAGTTAACTCACAAATTTACAGCCTGCCCCTCAAGTACCTTTCGCTAAGGCTGTTCTTGTGGAATTTGCAAAGTGATTTTTTAAGACTAAAGAGCGCTACGATGAAAAAGGAAATATCCTAGGTTAAAAACTGGAAAGAAGCTTTCTGAGAAACTGCTTTGTATTCTGTTACTTCATCTCACAGAGTTACGGCTTTCCCCTCAAGAAGCCTTTCGCTAGGACTGTTCTTGTTAAATTTACAAAGTGATATTTGGAAGCCCGTAGAGGGATATGGTGAAAAAGGAAATATTTTCCGTTAAACACTGGAAAGAATCTTTCTGAAAAACTCCTTTGTGGTCTGTTAATTCATCTCACAGAGTTACAGCTTTCTCCTCAAGAAACCATTCGCTAAGACTGTTCTTGTGGAATTTGCAAGGAGATATTTGGAAGTCCTTAGAGGGCTATGGTTGAAAAGGAACAATCTTCCGTTAACAACTCTAAAGAAGCTTTCTGAGAAACTGCTTTGTGTTCTGTTAATTCATCACACAGAGATACAGCTTTCCCCTCAAGAAGACTTTCGCTAAGACTGTTCTTGTGAAATTTGCAAAGTGATATTTGGAAGCCCATCGGGGGCTATTGTGTAAAAGGAAACATCTTCAGTTAAAAACTGGAAAGAATCTTTCTGAGAAACTGCTTGGTGTTCTGTTAATTCATCTCAGAGTTACAGCGTTCCCCTCAAGACGCCTTTCGCTAAGGCTGTTCTTGTGGAAATTGCTAAGTGGTATTTGGAAGCTCGTAAAGTCTATGGTGACAATGGAAATATATTCAGCTACCTGCTTGAAAGAAGCTTTGTGTTCTGTTAATTCATCTCACAGAGTTACAGCTTTCCCCTCAAGAAGCCTTTCACTAAGTCTATTCATGTGGAATTTGCAAAGTGATATTTCGAAGCCCATAGAGTGCTACGATGCAAATGGCAATATCCTAAGATAAAAACCGAAAATAACCTGTCTGAGAAACTGCTTTGTGTTCTGTTAGTTCATCTCACAGAGTTACAGCTTTCCCCTCAAGAGGCCGTTGACTAAGACTGTTCTTGTGAAATTTGCAATGTTATATTTGGGAGACCATAGAGGGCTATGGTGAAAAAGGAAATATCTTCCGTTAAAAACTGGAAAGAAGCTTTCTGAGAAACTGCCTTGTGTTCTGTTAATTAATCTCACTGAGTTACAGCTTTCCCCTCAAGAACCATTTCGCTAAGACTGTTCTTGTGTGATTTGCAAAGTGATATTTGGAAGCCCACAGAGGGCTGTGGTGAAAAGGGAAATATCTTCTGTTACAAACTGGAAAGAAGCTTTCTGAGAAACTGCTTTGTGTTCTGTAAATTCATCTCTCAGGGTTACAGCTTTCCCCTCAGGAAGCCTTTCGCTAAGACTGTTCTTGTGGAATTTGCAATGTGATATTTGGAGGATCATAGAGGGCTATGGTGAAAAAGGAAATATCTTCCGTTAAAAACAGGAAAGAGGCTTTCTGACCAACTGCTTTCTGTTCTGATAATTAAACTCACAGAGTTACAGCTTTCCCCTCAAGAAGCCTTTCGCTTAGACTTAGACTGTTTTTGTGGAAATTGGAAAGTGATACTTAGAATCCCATAGAGGGCTATGGTGAAAAAGGAAATATCCTAAGATAATACTGAAAAGAAGCTTTATGAAAAACTACATTGTGTTCTGTTAATTCATCTCACAGACTTACAGCTTTCCCCTCAAGAAGCCTCTCTCTAACACTGTCCTCGTGGAATTTGCAAAGTGATATTTGGAAGCCCGTAGAGGGCTACGGTTAAAAAGGAAACATCTTCCGTTATAAACTGGAAAGAAGCTTTCTGAGAAACTGCTTTGTGTTGTGTTAATTCATCTCACACAGTTACAGCTTTCCCCTCAAGAAGCCTTTGGCTGAGACTGTTCTTGTGGAATTTGCAAAGTGATATTTGGAGGCCCATAGGGGGTATGGTGAAAAAGGAAATAACTTCCGATAAAAACTGGAAAGAGGCTTTCTGAGAAACTACTTTGTGTTCTGTCAACTCATCTCACAGAGTTACAGCTTTCCCCTCAGGTAGCCGTTCGCTAAGACTGTTCTTGTGGAGTTTGCAAAGTGATATTTGGAAGCCCATAGAGGGCTATGGTGAAAAGGAAATATCTTCCGTTATAAACTGGAAAGAGGCTTTCTGAGAAACTGCTCTGTGTTCTGTTAATTCGTCTCACACAGTTACAGCGTTCCCCTCAAGAAGCCTTTCGCTAAGGCTCTTCTTGTGGGATTTGCAAAGTGATATTTGGAAGCCCCTAGAGGGCTATGGTGAAAAAGGAAATATCTTCAGTGAAAAACGGGATAGAAACTTTCTGAGAGACTGCTTTGTGTTCTGTTTATTCATCACACTGTGTTAGACCTTTCCCCTCAAGAAGCCTTTGGGAAAGACTGTTCTTGTGGAATTTGCAAAGTGATATTTGGAAGCCCATAATTTGCCATGGTGAAAAAGAAAATATCATCAGTTGAAAACTGGAAAGAAGCTTTCTGAGAGACTGCTTTGTGTTCTGTTAATTCATCTCACAATGTTACAGCTTTCCCCTCAAGAAGCCTTTCGCTAAGACTGTTCTTGTCTAATTTGCAAAGTGTTATTTGGAAGCCCATAGAGGGCTATGGTGAAAAAGGATATGTCTTAAGATAAAAACTGAAAAGAAGCTTTCTGAGAAACTGCTTTGTGTTCGTTTAATTCATCTCACAGAGTTACACATTTCCCCTCAAGAAGCCGTTCACTGAGACCGTTCTTGTGGAATTTGCAAAGTGATATTCGAAGCCCATAGAGGGCTTTGACGAAAACGGAAATATCCTAAGAAGAAAACTGAAAAGAAACTTTCTGAGAAACTGCATTGTGTTCTCTTAGTTCATCTCAGAGAGTTACAGCTTTCCCCTCAAGAAGCCGTTCCCTAAGACTGTTCTTTTGAAATTCGCAAAGTGATATTTGGAAGCCCATAGAAAGCTATTGTGAAAAAGGAAATATCTTCCGTTAAAAACTGGAAAGAAGCTTCCTGAGAAACTGCCGTATGTTCTGTGAATACATCTTAGCAAATTACAGCTTTCCCCTGAAGAAGCCCTTCGCTGAGACTGTTCTTGTGGAATTTGCAAAGCGATATTTGGAAGCCTATAGAGAGCAATGGTGAAAAAGGAAATATTTTCCGTTAAAAACTGGAAAGAAGCTTTGTGAGAAACTGCCTTGTGTTCTGTTAATTCACCTCAGAGAGTTACAGCTTTCACCTCAAGAAGACTCTCATTAAGACTGTTCTTGTGGAACTTGCAAAGTGATATTTGAAAGCCCATAGAGGGGTCTGTTGAAAAAGGAAATATCCTAAGATAAAAACTGAAAAGAAGCTTTCTGAGAAACTGCTTTGTGTTCTCATCATTGATCTCACAGAGTTACAGCTTTCTCCTCAAGAAGCTTTTCGCTAAGGCTGTTCTTGTGGAATTTGCAAAGTGATTTTTTAAGCCTACAGAGGGCTACGGTGAAAAAGGAAATATCTTCCGTTAAAAACTGGAAAGAAGCCTGCTGAGAAACGGCTTTGTGTTCTGTTAATTCAACTCACAGAGTTACAGCATTCCCCTCAAGTGGCATTTCGCTAAGACTGTTCTTCTGGAATTTGCAAAGTGATATTTGGAAGCCCATAGAGGGTTATGGTGAAAAAGGAAATATTTTCCGTCAAACACTGGAAAGAATCTTTCTGAAAAACTGCTTTGTGGTCTGTTAATTCATCTCACAGAGTTACAGCTTTCTCCCCAAGACACCATTCGCTAAGACTGTTCTTGTGGTATTTGAAAGGTGATATTTGGAATCCATAGAGGGCTATGCTGAAAAAGGATCTATCTTCCGTTAAAAACTGTAAAGAACTTTCTGAGAAACTGCTTTGTGTTCTGTTAATTCATGTCACAGAGTTCCAGCTTTCGCCTCAAGAAGCCTTTCGCTAAGGCTGTTCTTGTGGAATTTGCTAAGTGATATTTGGAAGCTCCTAAGGGCTACGGTGAAAATGGCAATATCCTAAGATAAAAACCGATAGAAGCTGTCTGAGAAACTGCTTTGTGTTCTGTTATTTCATCTCACAGAGTTAAAGCTTTCCCCTCAAGAGGACTTTGACTAAGTCTGTTATTGTGAAATTTGCAATGTTATATTTGGGAGACCATCGAGTGCTATGTTGAAAAAGGAAATATCTTCCGTTAAAAACTGGAAAGAAGCTTTCTGAGAAACTGCTTTGTGTTCTGTTAATTCATCTCACAGAGTTACAGCTTTTCCCTCAAGAAGCCTTTCGCTAAGACTCTTCTTGTGGAATTTGCAAGGTGATATTTGAAAGCCCATAGAGGGCTATGGTGAAAATGGAAATATCGTAAGAGAAAAACCAAAAAGAATCTTTCTCAGAAACTGCTTTGTTTTCTGTTAGTTCATCTCACAGAGTTAGAGATTTACCCTCAAGCATCCGTTCACTAAGACTGTTCTAGTGAAATTTGCAAAGTGATATTTGGAATCCCATAGAGGGTTACGGTGAAAAAGGAAATATCTTCAGTTAAAAACTGGAAAGAAGGTTTCTGAGAAACTGCTTTGTTTTCTGTTAATTCATTCCACAGACTTACAGGTTTCCCATCAAGAAGCCTTTCGCTAAGACTGTTCTCGTGGAATTTGCAAAGTGATATTTGGAAGCCCATAGAGAGCTATGGTGAAAAAGGAAATATCCTAAGATAAAAACTGAAATGAAGCTTTCTGGGAAACTTCTTTGTGTTCTGTTAATTCATCTCACATATTTACAGCTTTCCTCTCAAGAAGCCTTTCTCTAAGACTGTTCTTGTGGAATTTGCAAAGTGATATTTCGAAACCCTTAGACGGCTATGGTGAAAATGGAAGTATCCTAAGGCAAAAACAGTAAAGAAGCTTTCTGAGAAACTGCTTTGTATTCTGTTAGTTAACTCACAAATTTACAGCCTGCCCCTCAAGTACCTTTCGCTAAGGCTGTTCTTGTGGAATTTGCAAAGTGATTTTTTAAGACTAAAGAGCGCTACGATGAAAAAGGAAATATCCTAGGTTAAAAACTGGAAAGAAGCTTTCTGAGAAACTGCTTTGTATTCTGTTACTTCATCTCACAGAGTTACGGCTTTCCCCTCAAGAAGCCTTTCGCTAGGACTGTTCTTGTTAAATTTACAAAGTGATATTTGGAAGCCCGTAGAGGGATATGGTGAAAAAGGAAATATTTTCCGTTAAACACTGGAAAGAATCTTTCTGAAAAACTCCTTTGTGGTCTGTTAATTCATCTCACAGAGTTACAGCTTTCTCCTCAAGAAACCATTCGCTAAGACTGTTCTTGTGGAATTTGCAAGGAGATATTTGGAAGTCCTTAGAGGGCTATGGTTGAAAAGGAACAATCTTCCGTTAACAACTCTAAAGAAGCTTTCTGAGAAACTGCTTTGTGTTCTGTTAATTCATCACACAGAGATACAGCTTTCCCCTCAAGAAGACTTTCGCTAAGACTGTTCTTGTGAAATTTGCAAAGTGATATTTGGAAGCCCATCGGGGGCTATTGTGTAAAAGGAAACATCTTCAGTTAAAAACTGGAAAGAATCTTTCTGAGAAACTGCTTGGTGTTCTGTTAATTCATCTCAGAGTTACAGCGTTCCCCTCAAGACGCCTTTCGCTAAGGCTGTTCTTGTGGAAATTGCTAAGTGGTATTTGGAAGCTCGTAAAGTCTATGGTGACAATGGAAATATCTTCAGCTACCTGCTTGAAAGAAGCTTTCTGAGAAACTGCTTTGTGTTCTGTTAATTCATCTCACAGAGTTACAGCTTTCCCCTCAAGAAGCCTTTCACTAAGTCTATTCATGTGGAATTTGCAAAGTGATATTTCGAAGCCCATAGAGTGCTACGATGCAAATGGCAATATCCTAAGATAAAAACCGAAAATAACCTGTCTGAGAAACTGCTTTGTGTTCTGTTAGTTCATCTCACAGAGTTACAGCTTTCCCCTCAAGAGGCCGTTGACTAAGACTGTTCTTGTGAAATTTGCAATGTTATATTTGGGAGACCATAGAGGGCTATGGTGAAAAAGGAAATATCTTCCGTTAAAAACTGGAAAGAAGCTTTCTGAGAAACTGCCTTGTGTTCTGTTAATTAATCTCACTGAGTTACAGCTTTCCCCTCAAGAACCATTTCGCTAAGACTGTTCTTGTGTGATTTGCAAAGTGATATTTGGAAGCCCACAGAGGGCTGTGGTGAAAAGGGAAATATCTTCTGTTACAAACTGGAAAGAAGCTTTCTGAGAAACTGCTTTGTGTTCTGTAAATTCATCTCTCAGGGTTACAGCTTTCCCCTCAGGAAGCCTTTCGCTAAGACTGTTCTTGTGGAATTTGCAATGTGATATTTGGAGGATCATAGAGGGCTATGGTGAAAAAGGAAATATCTTCCGTTAAAAACAGGAAAGAGGCTTTCTGACCAACTGCTTTCTGTTCTGATAATTAAACTCACAGAGTTACAGCTTTCCCCTCAAGAAGCCTTTCGCTTAGACTTAGACTGTTTTTGTGGAAATTGGAAAGTGATACTTAGAATCCCATAGAGGGCTATGGTGAAAAAGGAAATATCCTAAGATAATACTGAAAAGAAGCTTTATGAAAAACTACATTGTGTTCTGTTAATTCATCTCACAGACTTACAGCTTTCCCCTCAAGAAGCCTCTCTCTAACACTGTCCTCGTGGAATTTGCAAAGTGATATTTGGAAGCCCGTAGAGGGCTACGGTTAAAAAGGAAACATCTTCCGTTATAAACTGGAAAGAAGCTTTCTGAGAAACTGCTTTGTGTTGTGTTAATTCATCTCACACAGTTACAGCTTTCCCCTCAAGAAGCCTTTGGCTGAGACTGTTCTTGTGGAATTTGCAAAGTGATATTTGGAGGCCCATAGGGGGTATGGTGAAAAAGGAAATAACTTCCGATAAAAACTGGAAAGAGGCTTTCTGAGAAACTACTTTGTGTTCTGTCAACTCATCTCACAGAGTTACAGCTTTCCCCTCAGGTAGCCGTTCGCTAAGACTGTTCTTGTGGAGTTTGCAAAGTGATATTTGGAAGCCCATAGAGGGCTATGGTGAAAAGGAAATATCTTCCGTTATAAACTGGAAAGAGGCTTTCTGAGAAACTGCTCTGTGTTCTGTTAATTCGTCTCACACAGTTACAGCGTTCCCCTCAAGAAGCCTTTCGCTAAGGCTCTTCTTGTGGGATTTGCAAAGTGATATTTGGAAGCCCCTAGAGGGCTATGGTGAAAAAGGAAATATCTTCAGTGAAAAACGGGATAGAAACTTTCTGAGAGACTGCTTTGTGTTCTGTTTATTCATCACACTGTGTTAGACCTTTCCCCTCAAGAAGCCTTTGGGAAAGACTGTTCTTGTGGAATTTGCAAAGTGATATTTGGAAGCCCATAATTTGCCATGGTGAAAAAGAAAATATCATCAGTTGAAAACTGGAAAGAAGCTTTCTGAGAGACTGCTTTGTGTTCTGTTAATTCATCTCACAATGTTACAGCTTTCCCCTCAAGAAGCCTTTCGCTAAGACTGTTCTTGTCTAATTTGCAAAGTGTTATTTGGAAGCCCATAGAGGGCTATGGTGAAAAAAAAGGATATGTCTTAAGATAAAAACTGAAAAGAAGCTTTCTGAGAAACTGCTTTGTGTTCGTTTAATTCATCTCACAGAGTTACACATTTCCCCTCAAGAAGCCGTTCACTGAGACTGTTCTTGTGGAATTTGCAAAGTGATATTCGAAGCCCATAGAGGGCTTTGACGAAAACGGAAATATCCTAAGAAGAAAACTGAAAAGAAACTTTCTGAGAAACTGCATTGTGTTCTCTTAGTTCATCTCAGAGAGTTACAGCTTTCCCCTCAAGAAGCCGTTCCCTAAGACTGTTCTTTTGAAATTCGCAAAGTGATATTTGGAAGCCCATAGAAAGCTATTGTGAAAAAGGAAATATCTTCCGTTAAAAACTGGAAAGAAGCTTCCTGAGAAACTGCCGTATGTTCTGTGAATACATCTTAGCAAATTACAGCTTTCCCCTGAAGAAGCCCTTCGCTGAGACTGTTCTTGTGGAATTTGCAAAGCGATATTTGGAAGCCTATAGAGAGCAATGGTGAAAAAGGAAATATTTTCCGTTAAAAACTGGAAAGAAGCTTTGTGAGAAACTGCCTTGTGTTCTGTTAATTCACCTCAGAGAGTTACAGCTTTCACCTCAAGAAGACTCTCATTAAGACTGTTCTTGTGGAACTTGCAAAGTGATATTTGAAAGCCCATAGAGGGGTCTGTTGAAAAAGGAAATATCCTAAGATAAAAACTGAAAAGAAGCTTTCTGAGAAACTGCTTTGTGTTCTCATCATTGATCTCACAGAGTTACAGCTTTCTCCTCAAGAAGCTTTTCGCTAAGGCTGTTCTTGTGGAATTTGCAAAGTGATTTTTTAAGCCTACAGAGGGCTACGGTGAAAAAGGAAATATCTTCCGTTAAAAACTGGAAAGAAGCCTGCTGAGAAACGGCTTTGTGTTCTGTTAATTCAACTCACAGAGTTACAGCATTCCCCTCAAGTGGCATTTCGCTAAGACTGTTCTTCTGGAATTTGCAAAGTGATATTTGGAAGCCCATAGAGGGTTATGGTGAAAAAGGAAATATTTTCCGTCAAACACTGGAAAGAATCTTTCTGAAAAACTGCTTTGTGGTCTGTTAATTCATCTCACAGAGTTACAGCTTTCTCCCCAAGACACCATTCGCTAAGACTGTTCTTGTGGTATTTGAAAGGTGATATTTGGAATCCATAGAGGGCTATGCTGAAAAAGGATCTATCTTCCGTTAAAAACTGTAAAGAACTTTCTGAGAAACTGCTTTGTGTTCTGTTAATTCATGTCACAGAGTTCCAGCTTTCGCCTCAAGAAGCCTTTCGCTAAGGCTGTTCTTGTGGAATTTGCTAAGTGATATTTGGAAGCTCCTAAGGGCTACGGTGAAAATGGCAATATCCTAAGATAAAAACCGATAGAAGCTGTCTGAGAAACTGCTTTGTGTTCTGTTATTTCATCTCACAGAGTTAAAGCTTTCCCCTCAAGAGGACTTTGACTAAGTCTGTTATTGTGAAATTTGCAATGTTATATTTGGGAGACCATCGAGTGCTATGTTGAAAAAGGAAATATCTTCCGTTAAAAACTGGAAAGAAGCTTTCTGAGAAACTGCTTTGTGTTCTGTTAATTCATCTCACAGAGTTACAGCTTTTCCCTCAAGAAGCCTTTCGCTAAGACTCTTCTTGTGGAATTTGCAAGGTGATATTTGAAAGCCCATAGAGGGCTATGGTGAAAATGGAAATATCGTAAGAGAAAAACCAAAAAGAATCTTTCTCAGAAACTGCTTTGTTTTCTGTTGGTTCATCTCACAGAGTTAGAGATTTACCCTCAAGCATCCGTTCACTAAGACTGTTCTAGTGAAATTTGCAAAGTGATATTTGGAATCCCATAGAGGGTTACGGTGAAAAAGGAAATATCTTCAGTTAAAAACTGGAAAGAAGGTTTCTGAGAAACTGCTTTGTTTTCTGTTAATTCATTCCACAGACTTACAGGTTTCCCATCAAGAAGCCTTTCGCTGAGACTGTTCTCGTGGAATTTGCAAAGTGATATTTGGAAGCCCATAGAGAGCTATGGTGAAAAAGGAAATATCCTAAGATAAAAACTGAAATGAAGCTTTCTGGGAAACTTCTTTGTGTTCTGTTAATTCATCTCACATATTTACAGCTTTCCTCTCAAGAAGCCTTTCTCTAAGACTGTTCTTGTGGAATTTGCAAAGTGATATTTCGAAACCCTTAGACGGCTATGGTGAAAATGGAAGTATCCTAAGGCAAAAACAGTAAAGAAGCTTTCTGAGAAACTGCTTTGTATTCTGTTAGTTAACTCACAAATTTACAGCCTGCCCCTCAAGTACCTTTCGCTAAGGCTGTTCTTGTGGAATTTGCAAAGTGATTTTTTAAGACTAAAGAGCGCTACGATGAAAAAGGAAATATCCTAGGTTAAAAACTGGAAAGAAGCTTTCTGAGAAACTGCTTTGTATTCTGTTACTTCATCTCACAGAGTTACGGCTTTCCCCTCAAGAAGCCTTTCGCTAGGACTGTTCTTGTTAAATTTACAAAGTGATATTTGGAAGCCCGTAGAGGGATATGGTGAAAAAGGAAATATTTTCCGTTAAACACTGGAAAGAATCTTTCTGAAAAACTCCTTTGTGGTCTGTTAATTCATCTCACAGAGTTACAGCTTTCTCCTCAAGAAACCATTCGCTAAGACTGTTCTTGTGGAATTTGCAAGGAGATATTTGGAAGTCCTTAGAGGGCTATGGTTGAAAAGGAACAATCTTCCGTTAACAACTCTAAAGAAGCTTTCTGAGAAACTGCTTTGTGTTCTGTTAATTCATCACACAGAGATACAGCTTTCCCCTCAAGAAGACTTTCGCTAAGACTGTTCTTGTGAAATTTGCAAAGTGATATTTGGAAGCCCATCGGGGGCTATTGTGTAAAAGGAAACATCTTCAGTTAAAAACTGGAAAGAATCTTTCTGAGAAACTGCTTGGTGTTCTGTTAATTCATCTCAGAGTTACAGCGTTCCCCTCAAGACGCCTTTCGCTAAGGCTGTTCTTGTGGAAATTGCTAAGTGGTATTTGGAAGCTCGTAAAGTCTATGGTGACAATGGAAATATCTTCAGCTACCTGCTTGAAAGAAGCTTTCTGAGAAACTGCTTTGTGTTCTGTTAATTCATCTCACAGAGTTACAGCTTTCCCCTCAAGAAGCCTTTCACTAAGTCTATTCATGTGGAATTTGCAAAGTGATATTTCGAAGCCCATAGAGTGCTACGATGCAAATGGCAATATCCTAAGATAAAAACCGAAAATAACCTGTCTGAGAAACTGCTTTGTGTTCTGTTAGTTCATCTCACAGAGTTACAGCTTTCCCCTCAAGAGGCCGTTGACTAAGACTGTTCTTGTGAAATTTGCAATGTTATATTTGGGAGACCATAGAGGGCTATGGTGAAAAAGGAAATATCTTCCGTTAAAAACTGGAAAGAAGCTTTCTGAGAAACTGCCTTGTGTTCTGTTAATTAATCTCACTGAGTTACAGCTTTCCCCTCAAGAACCATTTCGCTAAGACTGTTCTTGTGTGATTTGCAAAGTGATATTTGGAAGCCCACAGAGGGCTGTGGTGAAAAGGGAAATATCTTCTGTTACAAACTGGAAAGAAGCTTTCTGAGAAACTGCTTTGTGTTCTGTAAATTCATCTCTCAGGGTTACAGCTTTCCCCTCAGGAAGCCTTTCGCTAAGACTGTTCTTGTGGAATTTGCAATGTGATATTTGGAGGATCATAGAGGGCTATGGTGAAAAAGGAAATATCTTCCGTTAAAAACAGGAAAGAGGCTTTCTGACCAACTGCTTTCTGTTCTGATAATTAAACTCACAGAGTTACAGCTTTCCCCTCAAGAAGCCTTTCGCTTAGACTTAGACTGTTTTTGTGGAAATTGGAAAGTGATACTTAGAATCCCATAGAGGGCTATGGTGAAAAAGGAAATATCCTAAGATAATACTGAAAAGAAGCTTTATGAAAAACTACATTGTGTTCTGTTAATTCATCTCACAGACTTACAGCTTTCCCCTCAAGAAGCCTCTCTCTAACACTGTCCTCGTGGAATTTGCAAAGTGATATTTGGAAGCCCGTAGAGGGCTACGGTTAAAAAGGAAACATCTTCCGTTATAAACTGGAAAGAAGCTTTCTGAGAAACTGCTTTGTGTTGTGTTAATTCATCTCACACAGTTACAGCTTTCCCCTCAAGAAGCCTTTGGCTGAGACTGTTCTTGTGGAATTTGCAAAGTGATATTTGGAGGCCCATAGGGGGTATGGTGAAAAAGGAAATAACTTCCGATAAAAACTGGAAAGAGGCTTTCTGAGAAACTACTTTGTGTTCTGTCAACTCATCTCACAGAGTTACAGCTTTCCCCTCAGGTAGCCGTTCGCTAAGACTGTTCTTGTGGAGTTTGCAAAGTGATATTTGGAAGCCCATAGAGGGCTATGGTGAAAAGGAAATATCTTCCGTTATAAACTGGAAAGAGGCTTTCTGAGAAACTGCTCTGTGTTCTGTTAATTCGTCTCACACAGTTACAGCGTTCCCCTCAAGAAGCCTTTCGCTAAGGCTCTTCTTGTGGGATTTGCAAAGTGATATTTGGAAGCCCCTAGAGGGCTATGGTGAAAAAGGAAATATCTTCAGTGAAAAACGGGATAGAAACTTTCTGAGAGACTGCTTTGTGTTCTGTTTATTCATCACACTGTGTTAGACCTTTCCCCTCAAGAAGCCTTTGGGAAAGACTGTTCTTGTGGAATTTGCAAAGCGATATTTGGAAGCCCATAATTTGCCATGGTGAAAAAGAAAATATCATCAGTTGAAAACTGGAAAGAAGCTTTCTGAGAGACTGCTTTGTGTTCTGTTAATTCATCTCACAATGTTACAGCTTTCCCCTCAAGAAGCCTTTCGCTAAGACTGTTCTTGTCTAATTTGCAAAGTGTTATTTGGAAGCCCATAGAGGGCTATGGTGAAAAAGGATATGTCTTAAGATAAAAACTGAAAAGAAGTTTTCTGAGAAACTGCTTTGTGTTCGTTTAATTCATCTCACAGAGTTACACATTTCCCCTCAAGAAGCCGTTCACTGAGACTGTTCTTGTGGAATTTGCAAAGTGATATTCGAAGCCCATAGAGGGCTTTGACGAAAACGGAAATATCCTAAGAAGAAAACTGAAAAGAAACTTTCTGAGAAACTGCATTGTGTTCTCTTAGTTCATCTCAGAGAGTTACAGCTTTCCCCTCAAGAAGCCGTTCCCTAAGACTGTTCTTTTGAAATTCGCAAAGTGATATTTGGAAGCCCATAGAAAGCTATTGTGAAAAAGGAAATATCTTCCGTTAAAAACTGGAAAGAAGCTTCCTGAGAAACTGCCGTATGTTCTGTGAATACATCTTAGCAAATTACAGCTTTCCCCTGAAGAAGCCCTTCGCTGAGACTGTTCTTGTGGAATTTGCAAAGCGATATTTGGAAGCCTATAGAGAGCAATGGTGAAAAAGGAAATATTTTCCGTTAAAAACTGGAAAGAAGCTTTGTGAGAAACTGCCTTGTGTTCTGTTAATTCACCTCAGAGAGTTACAGCTTTCACCTCAAGAAGACTCTCATTAAGACTGTTCTTGTGGAACTTGCAAAGTGATATTTGAAAGCCCATAGAGGGGTCTGTTGAAAAAGGAAATATCCTAAGATAAAAACTGAAAAGAAGCTTTCTGAGAAACTGCTTTGTGTTCTCATCATTGATCTCACAGAGTTACAGCTTTCTCCTCAAGAAGCTTTTCGCTAAGGCTGTTCTTGTGGAATTTGCAAAGTGATTTTTTAAGCCTACAGAGGGCTACGGTGAAAAAGGAAATATCTTCCGTTAAAAACTGGAAAGAAGCCTGCTGAGAAACGGCTTTGTGTTCTGTTAATTCAACTCACAGAGTTACAGCATTCCCCTCAAGTGGCATTTCGCTAAGACTGTTCTTCTGGAATTTGCAAAGTGATATTTGGAAGCCCATAGAGGGTTATGGTGAAAAAGGAAATATTTTCCGTCAAACACTGGAAAGAATCTTTCTGAAAAACTGCTTTGTGGTCTGTTAATTCATCTCACAGAGTTACAGCTTTCTCCCCAAGACACCATTCGCTAAGACTGTTCTTGTGGTATTTGAAAGGTGATATTTGGAATCCATAGAGGGCTATGCTGAAAAAGGATCTATCTTCCGTTAAAAACTGTAAAGAACTTTCTGAGAAACTGCTTTGTGTTCTGTTAATTCATGTCACAGAGTTCCAGCTTTCGCCTCAAGAAGCCTTTCGCTAAGGCTGTTCTTGTGGAATTTGCTAAGTGATATTTGGAAGCTCCTAAGGGCTACGGTGAAAATGGCAATATCCTAAGATAAAAACCGATAGAAGCTGTCTGAGAAACTGCTTTGTGTTCTGTTATTTCATCTCACAGAGTTAAAGCTTTCCCCTCAAGAGGACTTTGACTAAGTCTGTTATTGTGAAATTTGCAATGTTATATTTGGGAGACCATCGAGTGCTATGTTGAAAAAGGAAATATCTTCCGTTAAAAACTGGAAAGAAGCTTTCTGAGAAACTGCTTTGTGTTCTGTTAATTCATCTCACAGAGTTACAGCTTTTCCCTCAAGAAGCCTTTCGCTAAGACTCTTCTTGTGGAATTTGCAAGGTGATATTTGAAAGCCCATAGAGGGCTATGGTGAAAATGGAAATATCGTAAGAGAAAAACCAAAAAGAATCTTTCTCAGAAACTGCTTTGTTTTCTGTTAGTTCATCTCACAGAGTTAGAGATTTACCCTCAAGCATCCGTTCACTAAGACTGTTCTAGTGAAATTTGCAAAGTGATATTTGGAATCCCATAGAGGGTTACGGTGAAAAAGGAAATATCTTCAGTTAAAAACTGGAAAGAAGGTTTCTGAGAAACTGCTTTGTTTTCTGTTAATTCATTCCACAGACTTACAGGTTTCCCATCAAGAAGCCTTTCGCTAAGACTGTTCTCGTGGAATTTGCAAAGTGATATTTGGAAGCCCATAGAGAGCTATGGTGAAAAAGGAAATATCCTAAGATAAAAACTGAAATGAAGCTTTCTGGGAAACTTCTTTGTGTTCTGTTAATTCATCTCACATATTTACAGCTTTCCTCTCAAGAAGCCTTTCTCTAAGACTGTTCTTGTGGAATTTGCAAAGTGATATTTCGAAACCCTTAGACGGCTATGGTGAAAATGGAAGTATCCTAAGGCAAAAACAGTAAAGAAGCTTTCTGAGAAACTGCTTTGTATTCTGTTAGTTAACTCACAAATTTACAGCCTGCCCCTCAAGTACCTTTCGCTAAGGCTGTTCTTGTGGAATTTGCAAAGTGATTTTTTAAGACTAAAGAGCGCTACGATGAAAAAGGAAATATCCTAGGTTAAAAACTGGAAAGAAGCTTTCTGAGAAACTGCTTTGTATTCTGTTACTTCATCTCACAGAGTTACGGCTTTCCCCTCAAGAAGCCTTTCGCTAGGACTGTTCTTGTTAAATTTACAAAGTGATATTTGGAAGCCCGTAGAGGGATATGGTGAAAAAGGAAATATTTTCCGTTAAACACTGGAAAGAATCTTTCTGAAAAACTCCTTTGTGGTCTGTTAATTCATCTCACAGAGTTACAGCTTTCTCCTCAAGAAACCATTCGCTAAGACTGTTCTTGTGGAATTTGCAAGGAGATATTTGGAAGTCCTTAGAGGGCTATGGTTGAAAAGGAACAATCTTCCGTTAACAACTCTAAAGAAGCTTTCTGAGAAACTGCTTTGTGTTCTGTTAATTCATCACACAGAGATACAGCTTTCCCCTCAAGAAGACTTTCGCTAAGACTGTTCTTGTGAAATTTGCAAAGTGATATTTGGAAGCCCATCGGGGGCTATTGTGTAAAAGGAAACATCTTCAGTTAAAAACTGGAAAGAATCTTTCTGAGAAACTGCTTGGTGTTCTGTTAATTCATCTCAGAGTTACAGCGTTCCCCTCAAGACGCCTTTCGCTAAGGCTGTTCTTGTGGAAATTGCTAAGTGGTATTTGGAAGCTCGTAAAGTCTATGGTGACAATGGAAATATCTTCAGCTACCTGCTTGAAAGAAGCTTTCTGAGAAACTGCTTTGTGTTCTGTTAATTCATCTCACAGAGTTACAGCTTTCCCCTCAAGAAGCCTTTCACTAAGTCTATTCATGTGGAATTTGCAAAGTGATATTTCGAAGCCCATAGAGTGCTACGATGCAAATGGCAATATCCTAAGATAAAAACCGAAAATAACCTGTCTGAGAAACTGCTTTGTGTTCTGTTAGTTCATCTCACAGAGTTACAGCTTTCCCCTCAAGAGGCCGTTGACTAAGACTGTTCTTGTGAAATTTGCAATGTTATATTTGGGAGACCATAGAGGGCTATGGTGAAAAAGGAAATATCTTCCGTTAAAAACTGGAAAGAAGCTTTCTGAGAAACTGCCTTGTGTTCTGTTAATTAATCTCACTGAGTTACAGCTTTCCCCTCAAGAACCATTTCGCTAAGACTGTTCTTGTGTGATTTGCAAAGTGATATTTGGAAGCCCACAGAGGGCTGTGGTGAAAAGGGAAATATCTTCTGTTACAAACTGGAAAGAAGCTTTCTGAGAAACTGCTTTGTGTTCTGTAAATTCATCTCTCAGGGTTACAGCTTTCCCCTCAGGAAGCCTTTCGCTAAGACTGTTCTTGTGGAATTTGCAATGTGATATTTGGAGGATCATAGAGGGCTATGGTGAAAAAGGAAATATCTTCCGTTAAAAACAGGAAAGAGGCTTTCTGACCAACTGCTTTCTGTTCTGATAATTAAACTCACAGAGTTACAGCTTTCCCCTCAAGAAGCCTTTCGCTTAGACTGTTTTTGTGGAAATTGGAAAGTGATACTTAGAATCCCATAGAGGGCTATGGTGAAAAAGGAAATATCCTAAGATAATACTGAAAAGAAGCTTTATGAAAAACTACATTGTGTTCTGTTAATTCATCTCACAGACTTACAGCTTTCCCCTCAAGAAGCCTCTCTCTAACACTGTCCTCGTGGAATTTGCAAAGTGATATTTGGAAGCCCGTAGAGGGCTACGGTTAAAAAGGAAACATCTTCCGTTATAAACTGGAAAGAAGCTTTCTGAGAAACTGCTTTGTGTTGTGTTAATTCATCTCACACAGTTACAGCTTTCCCCTCAAGAAGCCTTTGGCTGAGACTGTTCTTGTGGAATTTGCAAAGTGATATTTGGAGGCCCATAGGGGGTATGGTGAAAAAGGAAATAACTTCCGATAAAAACTGGAAAGAGGCTTTCTGAGAAACTACTTTGTGTTCTGTCAACTCATCTCACAGAGTTACAGCTTTCCCCTCAGGTAGCCGTTCGCTAAGACTGTTCTTGTGGAGTTTGCAAAGTGATATTTGGAAGCCCATAGAGGGCTATGGTGAAAAGGAAATATCTTCCGTTATAAACTGGAAAGAGGCTTTCTGAGAAACTGCTCTGTGTTCTGTTAATTCGTCTCACACAGTTACAGCGTTCCCCTCAAGAAGCCTTTCGCTAAGGCTCTTCTTGTGGGATTTGCAAAGTGATATTTGGAAGCCCCTAGAGGGCTATGGTGAAAAAGGAAATATCTTCAGTGAAAAACGGGATAGAAACTTTCTGAGAGACTGCTTTGTGTTCTGTTTATTCATCACACTGTGTTAGACCTTTCCCCTCAAGAAGCCTTTGGGAAAGACTGTTCTTGTGGAATTTGCAAAGTGATATTTGGAAGCCCATAATTTGCCATGGTGAAAAAGAAAATATCATCAGTTGAAAACTGGAAAGAAGCTTTCTGAGAGACTGCTTTGTGTTCTGTTAATTCATCTCACAATGTTACAGCTTTCCCCTCAAGAAGCCTTTCGCTAAGACTGTTCTTGTCTAATTTGCAAAGTGTTATTTGGAAGCCCATAGAGGGCTATGGTGAAAAAGGATATGTCTTAAGATAAAAACTGAAAAGAAGCTTTCTGAGAAACTGCTTTGTGTTCGTTTAATTCATCTCACAGAGTTACACATTTCCCCTCAAGAAGCCGTTCACTGAGACCGTTCTTGTGGAATTTGCAAAGTGATATTCGAAGCCCATAGAGGGCTTTGACGAAAACGGAAATATCCTAAGAAGAAAACTGAAAAGAAACTTTCTGAGAAACTGCATTGTGTTCTCTTAGTTCATCTCAGAGAGTTACAGCTTTCCCCTCAAGAAGCCGTTCCCTAAGACTGTTCTTTTGAAATTCGCAAAGTGATATTTGGAAGCCCATAGAAAGCTATTGTGAAAAAGGAAATATCTTCCGTTAAAAACTGGAAAGAAGCTTCCTGAGAAACTGCCGTATGTTCTGTGAATACATCTTAGCAAATTACAGCTTTCCCCTGAAGAAGCCCTTCGCTGAGACTGTTCTTGTGGAATTTGCAAAGCGATATTTGGAAGCCTATAGAGAGCAATGGTGAAAAAGGAAATATTTTCCGTTAAAAACTGGAAAGAAGCTTTGTGAGAAACTGCCTTGTGTTCTGTTAATTCACCTCAGAGAGTTACAGCTTTCACCTCAAGAAGACTCTCATTAAGACTGTTCTTGTGGAACTTGCAAAGTGATATTTGAAAGCCCATAGAGGGGTCTGTTGAAAAAGGAAATATCCTAAGATAAAAACTGAAAAGAAGCTTTCTGAGAAACTGCTTTGTGTTCTCATCATTGATCTCACAGAGTTACAGCTTTCTCCTCAAGAAGCTTTTCGCTAAGGCTGTTCTTGTGGAATTTGCAAAGTGATTTTTTAAGCCTACAGAGGGCTACGGTGAAAAAGGAAATATCTTCCGTTAAAAACTGGAAAGAAGCCTGCTGAGAAACGGCTTTGTGTTCTGTTAATTCAACTCACAGAGTTACAGCATTCCCCTCAAGTGGCATTTCGCTAAGACTGTTCTTCTGGAATTTGCAAAGTGATATTTGGAAGCCCATAGAGGGTTATGGTGAAAAAGGAAATATTTTCCGTCAAACACTGGAAAGAATCTTTCTGAAAAACTGCTTTGTGGTCTGTTAATTCATCTCACAGAGTTACAGCTTTCTCCCCAAGACACCATTCGCTAAGACTGTTCTTGTGGTATTTGAAAGGTGATATTTGGAATCCATAGAGGGCTATGCTGAAAAAGGATCTATCTTCCGTTAAAAACTGTAAAGAACTTTCTGAGAAACTGCTTTGTGTTCTGTTAATTCATGTCACAGAGTTCCAGCTTTCGCCTCAAGAAGCCTTTCGCTAAGGCTGTTCTTGTGGAATTTGCTAAGTGATATTTGGAAGCTCCTAAGGGCTACGGTGAAAATGGCAATATCCTAAGATAAAAACCGATAGAAGCTGTCTGAGAAACTGCTTTGTGTTCTGTTATTTCATCTCACAGAGTTAAAGCTTTCCCCTCAAGAGGACTTTGACTAAGTCTGTTATTGTGAAATTTGCAATGTTATATTTGGGAGACCATCGAGTGCTATGTTGAAAAAGGAAATATCTTCCGTTAAAAACTGGAAAGAAGCTTTCTGAGAAACTGCTTTGTGTTCTGTTAATTCATCTCACAGAGTTACAGCTTTTCCCTCAAGAAGCCTTTCGCTAAGACTCTTCTTGTGGAATTTGCAAGGTGATATTTGAAAGCCCATAGAGGGCTATGGTGAAAATGGAAATATCGTAAGAGAAAAACCAAAAAGAATCTTTCTCAGAAACTGCTTTGTTTTCTGTTGGTTCATCTCACAGAGTTAGAGATTTACCCTCAAGCATCCGTTCACTAAGACTGTTCTAGTGAAATTTGCAAAGTGATATTTGGAATCCCATAGAGGGTTACGGTGAAAAAGGAAATATCTTCAGTTAAAAACTGGAAAGAAGGTTTCTGAGAAACTGCTTTGTTTTCTGTTAATTCATTCCACAGACTTACAGGTTTCCCATCAAGAAGCCTTTCGCTGAGACTGTTCTCGTGGAATTTGCAAAGTGATATTTGGAAGCCCATAGAGAGCTATGGTGAAAAAGGAAATATCCTAAGATAAAAACTGAAATGAAGCTTTCTGGGAAACTTCTTTGTGTTCTGTTAATTCATCTCACATATTTACAGCTTTCCTCTCAAGAAGCCTTTCTCTAAGACTGTTCTTGTGGAATTTGCAAAGTGATATTTCGAAACCCTTAGACGGCTATGGTGAAAATGGAAGTATCCTAAGGCAAAAACAGTAAAGAAGCTTTCTGAGAAACTGCTTTGTATTCTGTTAGTTAACTCACAAATTTACAGCCTGCCCCTCAAGTACCTTTCGCTAAGGCTGTTCTTGTGGAATTTGCAAAGTGATTTTTTAAGACTAAAGAGCGCTACGATGAAAAAGGAAATATCCTAGGTTAAAAACTGGAAAGAAGCTTTCTGAGAAACTGCTTTGTATTCTGTTACTTCATCTCACAGAGTTACGGCTTTCCCCTCAAGAAGCCTTTCGCTAGGACTGTTCTTGTTAAATTTACAAAGTGATATTTGGAAGCCCGTAGAGGGATATGGTGAAAAAGGAAATATTTTCCGTTAAACACTGGAAAGAATCTTTCTGAAAAACTCCTTTGTGGTCTGTTAATTCATCTCACAGAGTTACAGCTTTCTCCTCAAGAAACCATTCGCTAAGACTGTTCTTGTGGAATTTGCAAGGAGATATTTGGAAGTCCTTAGAGGGCTATGGTTGAAAAGGAACAATCTTCCGTTAACAACTCTAAAGAAGCTTTCTGAGAAACTGCTTTGTGTTCTGTTAATTCATCACACAGAGATACAGCTTTCCCCTCAAGAAGACTTTCGCTAAGACTGTTCTTGTGAAATTTGCAAAGTGATATTTGGAAGCCCATCGGGGGCTATTGTGTAAAAGGAAACACCTTCAGTTAAAAACTGGAAAGAATCTTTCTGAGAAACTGCTTGGTGTTCTGTTAATTCATCTCAGAGTTACAGCGTTCCCCTCAAGACGCCTTTCGCTAAGGCTGTTCTTGTGGAAATTGCTAAGTGGTATTTGGAAGCTCGTAAAGTCTATGGTGACAATGGAAATATCTTCAGCTACCTGCTTGAAAGAAGCTTTCTGAGAAACTGCTTTGTGTTCTGTTAATTCATCTCACAGAGTTACAGCTTTCCCCTCAAGAAGCCTTTCACTAAGTCTATTCATGTGGAATTTGCAAAGTGATATTTCGAAGCCCATAGAGTGCTACGATGCAAATGGCAATATCCTAAGATAAAAACCGAAAATAACCTGTCTGAGAAACTGCTTTGTGTTCTGTTAGTTCATCTCACAGAGTTACAGCTTTCCCCTCAAGAGGCCGTTGACTAAGACTGTTCTTGTGAAATTTGCAATGTTATATTTGGGAGACCATAGAGGGCTATGGTGAAAAAGGAAATATCTTCCGTTAAAAACTGGAAAGAAGCTTTCTGAGAAACTGCCTTGTGTTCTGTTAATTAATCTCACTGAGTTACAGCTTTCCCCTCAAGAACCATTTCGCTAAGACTGTTCTTGTGTGATTTGCAAAGTGATATTTGGAAGCCCACAGAGGGCTGTGGTGAAAAGGGAAATATCTTCTGTTACAAACTGGAAAGAAGCTTTCTGAGAAACTGCTTTGTGTTCTGTAAATTCATCTCTCAGGGTTACAGCTTTCCCCTCAGGAAGCCTTTCGCTAAGACTGTTCTTGTGGAATTTGCAATGTGATATTTGGAGGATCATAGAGGGCTATGGTGAAAAAGGAAATATCTTCCGTTAAAAACAGGAAAGAGGCTTTCTGACCAACTGCTTTCTGTTCTGATAATTAAACTCACAGAGTTACAGCTTTCCCCTCAAGAAGCCTTTCGCTTAGACTTAGACTGTTTTTGTGGAAATTGGAAAGTGATACTTAGAATCCCATAGAGGGCTATGGTGAAAAAGGAAATATCCTAAGATAATACTGAAAAGAAGCTTTATGAAAAACTACATTGTGTTCTGTTAATTCATCTCACAGACTTACAGCTTTCCCCTCAAGAAGCCTCTCTCTAACACTGTCCTCGTGGAATTTGCAAAGTGATATTTGGAAGCCCGTAGAGGGCTACGGTTAAAAAGGAAACATCTTCCGTTATAAACTGGAAAGAAGCTTTCTGAGAAACTGCTTTGTGTTGTGTTAATTCATCTCACACAGTTACAGCTTTCCCCTCAAGAAGCCTTTGGCTGAGACTGTTCTTGTGGAATTTGCAAAGTGATATTTGGAGGCCCATAGGGGGTATGGTGAAAAAGGAAATAACTTCCGATAAAAACTGGAAAGAGGCTTTCTGAGAAACTACTTTGTGTTCTGTCAACTCATCTCACAGAGTTACAGCTTTCCCCTCAGGTAGCCGTTCGCTAAGACTGTTCTTGTGGAGTTTGCAAAGTGATATTTGGAAGCCCATAGAGGGCTATGGTGAAAAGGAAATATCTTCCGTTATAAACTGGAAAGAGGCTTTCTGAGAAACTGCTCTGTGTTCTGTTAATTCGTCTCACACAGTTACAGCGTCCCCCTCAAGAAGCCTTTCGCTAAGGCTCTTCTTGTGGGATTTGCAAAGTGATATTTGGAAGCCCCTAGAGGGCTATGGTGAAAAAGGAAATATCTTCAGTGAAAAACGGGATAGAAACTTTCTGAGAGACTGCTTTGTGTTCTGTTTATTCATCACACTGTGTTAGACCTTTCCCCTCAAGAAGCCTTTGGGAAAGACTGTTCTTGTGGAATTTGCAAAGTGATATTTGGAAGCCCATAATTTGCCATGGTGAAAAAGAAAATATCATCAGTTGAAAACTGGAAAGAAGCTTTCTGAGAGACTGCTTTGTGTTCTGTTAATTCATCTCACAATGTTACAGCTTTCCCCTCAAGAAGCCTTTCGCTAAGACTGTTCTTGTCTAATTTGCAAAGTGTTATTTGGAAGCCCATAGAGGGCTATGGTGAAAAAGGATATGTCTTAAGATAAAAACTGAAAAGAAGCTTTCTGAGAAACTGCTTTGTGTTCGTTTAATTCATCTCACAGAGTTACACATTTCCCCTCAAGAAGCCGTTCACTGAGACTGTTCTTGTGGAATTTGCAAAGTGATATTCGAAGCCCATAGAGGGCTTTGACGAAAACGGAAATATCCTAAGAAGAAAACTGAAAAGAAACTTTCTGAGAAACTGCATTGTGTTCTCTTAGTTCATCTCAGAGAGTTACAGCTTTCCCCTCAAGAAGCCGTTCCCTAAGACTGTTCTTTTGAAATTCGCAAAGTGATATTTGGAAGCCCATAGAAAGCTATTGTGAAAAAGGAAATATCTTCCGTTAAAAACTGGAAAGAAGCTTCCTGAGAAACTGCCGTATGTTCTGTGAATACATCTTAGCAAATTACAGCTTTCCCCTGAAGAAGCCCTTCGCTGAGACTGTTCTTGTGGAATTTGCAAAGCGATATTTGGAAGCCTATAGAGAGCAATGGTGAAAAAGGAAATATTTTCCGTTAAAAACTGGAAAGAAGCTTTGTGAGAAACTGCCTTGTGTTCTGTTAATTCACCTCAGAGAGTTACAGCTTTCACCTCAAGAAGACTCTCATTAAGACTGTTCTTGTGGAACTTGCAAAGTGATATTTGAAAGCCCATAGAGGGGTCTGTTGAAAAAGGAAATATCCTAAGATAAAAACTGAAAAGAAGCTTTCTGAGAAACTGCTTTGTGTTCTCATCATTGATCTCACAGAGTTACAGCTTTCTCCTCAAGAAGCTTTTCGCTAAGGCTGTTCTTGTGGAATTTGCAAAGTGATTTTTTAAGCCTACAGAGGGCTACGGTGAAAAAGGAAATATCTTCCGTTAAAAACTGGAAAGAAGCCTGCTGAGAAACGGCTTTGTGTTCTGTTAATTCAACTCACAGAGTTACAGCATTCCCCTCAAGTGGCATTTCGCTAAGACTGTTCTTCTGGAATTTGCAAAGTGATATTTGGAAGCCCATAGAGGGTTATGGTGAAAAAGGAAATATTTTCCGTCAAACACTGGAAAGAATCTTTCTGAAAAACTGCTTTGTGGTCTGTTAATTCATCTCACAGAGTTACAGCTTTCTCCCCAAGACACCATTCGCTAAGACTGTTCTTGTGGTATTTGAAAGGTGATATTTGGAATCCATAGAGGGCTATGCTGAAAAAGGATCTATCTTCCGTTAAAAACTGTAAAGAACTTTCTGAGAAACTGCTTTGTGTTCTGTTAATTCATGTCACAGAGTTCCAGCTTTCGCCTCAAGAAGCCTTTCGCTAAGGCTGTTCTTGTGGAATTTGCTAAGTGATATTTGGAAGCTCCTAAGGGCTACGGTGAAAATGGCAATATCCTAAGATAAAAACCGATAGAAGCTGTCTGAGAAACTGCTTTGTGTTCTGTTATTTCATCTCACAGAGTTAAAGCTTTCCCCTCAAGAGGACTTTGACTAAGTCTGTTATTGTGAAATTTGCAATGTTATATTTGGGAGACCATCGAGTGCTATGTTGAAAAAGGAAATATCTTCCGTTAAAAACTGGAAAGAAGCTTTCTGAGAAACTGCTTTGTGTTCTGTTAATTCATCTCACAGAGTTACAGCTTTTCCCTCAAGAAGCCTTTCGCTAAGACTCTTCTTGTGGAATTTGCAAGGTGATATTTGAAAGCCCATAGAGGGCTATGGTGAAAATGGAAATATCGTAAGAGAAAAACCAAAAAGAATCTTTCTCAGAAACTGCTTTGTTTTCTGTTGGTTCATCTCACAGAGTTAGAGATTTACCCTCAAGCATCCGTTCACTAAGACTGTTCTAGTGAAATTTGCAAAGTGATATTTGGAATCCCATAGAGGGTTACGGTGAAAAAGGAAATATCTTCAGTTAAAAACTGGAAAGAAGGTTTCTGAGAAACTGCTTTGTTTTCTGTTAATTCATTCCACAGACTTACAGGTTTCCCATCAAGAAGCCTTTCGCTGAGACTGTTCTCGTGGAATTTGCAAAGTGATATTTGGAAGCCCATAGAGAGCTATGGTGAAAAAGGAAATATCCTAAGATAAAAACTGAAATGAAGCTTTCTGGGAAACTTCTTTGTGTTCTGTTAATTCATCTCACATATTTACAGCTTTCCTCTCAAGAAGCCTTTCTCTAAGACTGTTCTTGTGGAATTTGCAAAGTGATATTTCGAAACCCTTAGACGGCTATGGTGAAAATGGAAGTATCCTAAGGCAAAAACAGTAAAGAAGCTTTCTGAGAAACTGCTTTGTATTCTGTTAGTTAACTCACAAATTTACAGCCTGCCCCTCAAGTACCTTTCGCTAAGGCTGTTCTTGTGGAATTTGCAAAGTGATTTTTTAAGACTAAAGAGCGCTACGATGAAAAAGGAAATATCCTAGGTTAAAAACTGGAAAGAAGCTTTCTGAGAAACTGCTTTGTATTCTGTTACTTCATCTCACAGAGTTACGGCTTTCCCCTCAAGAAGCCTTTCGCTAGGACTGTTCTTGTTAAATTTACAAAGTGATATTTGGAAGCCCGTAGAGGGATATGGTGAAAAAGGAAATATTTTCCGTTAAACACTGGAAAGAATCTTTCTGAAAAACTCCTTTGTGGTCTGTTAATTCATCTCACAGAGTTACAGCTTTCTCCTCAAGAAACCATTCGCTAAGACTGTTCTTGTGGAATTTGCAAGGAGATATTTGGAAGTCCTTAGAGGGCTATGGTTGAAAAGGAACAATCTTCCGTTAACAACTCTAAAGAAGCTTTCTGAGAAACTGCTTTGTGTTCTGTTAATTCATCACACAGAGATACAGCTTTCCCCTCAAGAAGACTTTCGCTAAGACTGTTCTTGTGAAATTTGCAAAGTGATATTTGGAAGCCCATCGGGGGCTATTGTGTAAAAGGAAACATCTTCAGTTAAAAACTGGAAAGAATCTTTCTGAGAAACTGCTTGGTGTTCTGTTAATTCATCTCAGAGTTACAGCGTTCCCCTCAAGACGCCTTTCGCTAAGGCTGTTCTTGTGGAAATTGCTAAGTGGTATTTGGAAGCTCGTAAAGTCTATGGTGACAATGGAAATATCTTCAGCTACCTGCTTGAAAGAAGCTTTCTGAGAAACTGCTTTGTGTTCTGTTAATTCATCTCACAGAGTTACAGCTTTCCCCTCAAGAAGCCTTTCACTAAGTCTATTCATGTGGAATTTGCAAAGTGATATTTCGAAGCCCATAGAGTGCTACGATGCAAATGGCAATATCCTAAGATAAAAACCGAAAATAACCTGTCTGAGAAACTGCTTTGTGTTCTGTTAGTTCATCTCACAGAGTTACAGCTTTCCCCTCAAGAGGCCGTTGACTAAGACTGTTCTTGTGAAATTTGCAATGTTATATTTGGGAGACCATAGAGGGCTATGGTGAAAAAGGAAATATCTTCCGTTAAAAACTGGAAAGAAGCTTTCTGAGAAACTGCCTTGTGTTCTGTTAATTAATCTCACTGAGTTACAGCTTTCCCCTCAAGAACCATTTCGCTAAGACTGTTCTTGTGTGATTTGCAAAGTGATATTTGGAAGCCCACAGAGGGCTGTGGTGAAAAGGGAAATATCTTCTGTTACAAACTGGAAAGAAGCTTTCTGAGAAACTGCTTTGTGTTCTGTAAATTCATCTCTCAGGGTTACAGCTTTCCCCTCAGGAAGCCTTTCGCTAAGACTGTTCTTGTGGAATTTGCAATGTGATATTTGGAGGATCATAGAGGGCTATGGTGAAAAAGGAAATATCTTCCGTTAAAAACAGGAAAGAGGCTTTCTGACCAACTGCTTTCTGTTCTGATAATTAAACTCACAGAGTTACAGCTTTCCCCTCAAGAAGCCTTTCGCTTAGACTTAGACTGTTTTTGTGGAAATTGGAAAGTGATACTTAGAATCCCATAGAGGGCTATGGTGAAAAAGGAAATATCCTAAGATAATACTGAAAAGAAGCTTTATGAAAAACTACATTGTGTTCTGTTAATTCATCTCACAGACTTACAGCTTTCCCCTCAAGAAGCCTCTCTCTAACACTGTCCTCGTGGAATTTGCAAAGTGATATTTGGAAGCCCGTAGAGGGCTACGGTTAAAAAGGAAACATCTTCCGTTATAAACTGGAAAGAAGCTTTCTGAGAAACTGCTTTGTGTTGTGTTAATTCATCTCACACAGTTACAGCTTTCCCCTCAAGAAGCCTTTGGCTGAGACTGTTCTTGTGGAATTTGCAAAGTGATATTTGGAGGCCCATAGGGGGTATGGTGAAAAAGGAAATAACTTCCGATAAAAACTGGAAAGAGGCTTTCTGAGAAACTACTTTGTGTTCTGTCAACTCATCTCACAGAGTTACAGCTTTCCCCTCAGGTAGCCGTTCGCTAAGACTGTTCTTGTGGAGTTTGCAAAGTGATATTTGGAAGCCCATAGAGGGCTATGGTGAAAAGGAAATATCTTCCGTTATAAACTGGAAAGAGGCTTTCTGAGAAACTGCTCTGTGTTCTGTTAATTCGTCTCACACAGTTACAGCGTTCCCCTCAAGAAGCCTTTCGCTAAGGCTCTTCTTGTGGGATTTGCAAAGTGATATTTGGAAGCCCCTAGAGGGCTATGGTGAAAAAGGAAATATCTTCAGTGAAAAACGGGATAGAAACTTTCTGAGAGACTGCTTTGTGTTCTGTTTATTCATCACACTGTGTTAGACCTTTCCCCTCAAGAAGCCTTTGGGAAAGACTGTTCTTGTGGAATTTGCAAAGTGATATTTGGAAGCCCATAATTTGCCATGGTGAAAAAGAAAATATCATCAGTTGAAAACTGGAAAGAAGCTTTCTGAGAGACTGCTTTGTGTTCTGTTAATTCATCTCACAATGTTACAGCTTTCCCCTCAAGAAGCCTTTCGCTAAGACTGTTCTTGTCTAATTTGCAAAGTGTTATTTGGAAGCCCATAGAGGGCTATGGTGAAAAAGGATATGTCTTAAGATAAAAACTGAAAAGAAGCTTTCTGAGAAACTGCTTTGTGTTCGTTTAATTCATCTCACAGAGTTACACATTTCCCCTCAAGAAGCCGTTCACTGAGACTGTTCTTGTGGAATTTGCAAAGTGATATTCGAAGCCCATAGAGGGCTTTGACGAAAACGGAAATATCCTAAGAAGAAAACTGAAAAGAAACTTTCTGAGAAACTGCATTGTGTTCTCTTAGTTCATCTCAGAGAGTTACAGCTTTCCCCTCAAGAAGCCGTTCCCTAAGACTGTTCTTTTGAAATTCGCAAAGTGATATTTGGAAGCCCATAGAAAGCTATTGTGAAAAAGGAAATATCTTCCGTTAAAAACTGGAAAGAAGCTTCCTGAGAAACTGCCGTATGTTCTGTGAATACATCTTAGCAAATTACAGCTTTCCCCTGAAGAAGCCCTTCGCTGAGACTGTTCTTGTGGAATTTGCAAAGCGATATTTGGAAGCCTATAGAGAGCAATGGTGAAAAAGGAAATATTTTCCGTTAAAAACTGGAAAGAAGCTTTGTGAGAAACTGCCTTGTGTTCTGTTAATTCACCTCAGAGAGTTACAGCTTTCACCTCAAGAAGACTCTCATTAAGACTGTTCTTGTGGAACTTGCAAAGTGATATTTGAAAGCCCATAGAGGGGTCTGTTGAAAAAGGAAATATCCTAAGATAAAAACTGAAAAGAAGCTTTCTGAGAAACTGCTTTGTGTTCTCATCATTGATCTCACAGAGTTACAGCTTTCTCCTCAAGAAGCTTTTCGCTAAGGCTGTTCTTGTGGAATTTGCAAAGTGATTTTTTAAGCCTACAGAGGGCTACGGTGAAAAAGGAAATATCTTCCGTTAAAAACTGGAAAGA
This sequence comes from Chlorocebus sabaeus, assembly GCF_047675955.1. Lineage (NCBI taxonomy): Eukaryota > Metazoa > Chordata > Mammalia > Primates > Cercopithecidae > Chlorocebus > Chlorocebus sabaeus. Next base: position 131,817 of record NW_027327799.1, on the reverse strand, counting down.
AGCCTGCTGAGAAACGGCTTTGTGTTCTGTTAATTCAACTCACAGAGTTACAGCATTCCCCTCAAGTGGCATTTCGCTAAGACTGTTCTTCTGGAATTTGCAAAGTGATATTTGGAAGCCCATAGAGGGTTATGGTGAAAAAGGAAATATTTTCCGTCAAACACTGGAAAGAATCTTTCTGAAAAACTGCTTTGTGGTCTGTTAATTCATCTCACAGAGTTACAGCTTTCTCCCCAAGACACCATTCGCTAAGACTGTTCTTGTGGTATTTGAAAGGTGATATTTGGAATCCATAGAGGGCTATGCTGAAAAAGGATCTATCTTCCGTTAAAAACTGTAAAGAACTTTCTGAGAAACTGCTTTGTGTTCTGTTAATTCATGTCACAGAGTTCCAGCTTTCGCCTCAAGAAGCCTTTCGCTAAGGCTGTTCTTGTGGAATTTGCTAAGTGATATTTGGAAGCTCCTAAGGGCTACGGTGAAAATGGCAATATCCTAAGATAAAAACCGATAGAAGCTGTCTGAGAAACTGCTTTGTGTTCTGTTATTTCATCTCACAGAGTTAAAGCTTTCCCCTCAAGAGGACTTTGACTAAGTCTGTTATTGTGAAATTTGCAATGTTATATTTGGGAGACCATCGAGTGCTATGTTGAAAAAGGAAATATCTTCCGTTAAAAACTGGAAAGAAGCTTTCTGAGAAACTGCTTTGTGTTCTGTTAATTCATCTCACAGAGTTACAGCTTTTCCCTCAAGAAGCCTTTCGCTAAGACTCTTCTTGTGGAATTTGCAAGGTGATATTTGAAAGCCCATAGAGGGCTATGGTGAAAATGGAAATATCGTAAGAGAAAAACCAAAAAGAATCTTTCTCAGAAACTGCTTTGTTTTCTGTTGGTTCATCTCACAGAGTTAGAGATTTACCCTCAAGCATCCGTTCACTAAGACTGTTCTAGTGAAATTTGCAAAGTGATATTTGGAATCCCATAGAGGGTTACGGTGAAAAAGGAAATATCTTCAGTTAAAAACTGGAAAGAAGGTTTCTGAGAAACTGCTTTGTTTTCTGTTAATTCATTCCACAGACTTACAGGTTTCCCATCAAGAAGCCTTTCGCTGAGACTGTTCTCGTGGAATTTGCAAAGTGATATTTGGAAGCCCATAGAGAGCTATGGTGAAAAAGGAAATATCCTAAGATAAAAACTGAAATGAAGCTTTCTGGGAAACTTCTTTGTGTTCTGTTAATTCATCTCACATATTTACAGCTTTCCTCTCAAGAAGCCTTTCTCTAAGACTGTTCTTGTGGAATTTGCAAAGTGATATTTCGAAACCCTTAGACGGCTATGGTGAAAATGGAAGTATCCTAAGGCAAAAACAGTAAAGAAGCTTTCTGAGAAACTGCTTTGTATTCTGTTAGTTAACTCACAAATTTACAGCCTGCCCCTCAAGTACCTTTCGCTAAGGCTGTTCTTGTGGAATTTGCAAAGTGATTTTTTAAGACTAAAGAGCGCTACGATGAAAAAGGAAATATCCTAGGTTAAAAACTGGAAAGAAGCTTTCTGAGAAACTGCTTTGTATTCTGTTACTTCATCTCACAGAGTTACGGCTTTCCCCTCAAGAAGCCTTTCGCTAGGACTGTTCTTGTTAAATTTACAAAGTGATATTTGGAAGCCCGTAGAGGGATATGGTGAAAAAGGAAATATTTTCCATTAAACACTGGAAAGAATCTTTCTGAAAAACTCCTTTGTGGTCTGTTAATTCATCTCACAGAGTTACAGCTTTCTCCTCAAGAAACCATTCGCTAAGACTGTTCTTGTGGAATTTGCAAGGAGATATTTGGAAGTCCTTAGAGGGCTATGGTTGAAAAGGAACAATCTTCCGTTAACAACTCTAAAGAAGCTTTCTGAGAAACTGCTTTGTGTTCTGTTAATTCATCACACAGAGATACAGCTTTCCCCTCAAGAAGACTTTCGCTAAGACTGTTCTTGTGAAATTTGCAAAGTGATATTTGGAAGCCCATCGGGGGCTATTGTGTAAAAGGAAACATCTTCAGTTAAAAACTGGAAAGAATCTTTCTGAGAAACTGCTTGGTGTTCTGTTAATTCATCTCAGAGTTACAGCGTTCCCCTCAAGACGCCTTTCGCTAAGGCTGTTCTTGTGGAAATTGCTAAGTGGTATTTGGAAGCTCGTAAAGTCTATGGTGACAATGGAAATATCTTCAGCTACCTGCTTGAAAGAAGCTTTCTGAGAAACTGCTTTGTGTTCTGTTAATTCATCTCACAGAGTTACAGCTTTCCCCTCAAGAAGCCTTTCACTAAGTCTATTCATGTGGAATTTGCAAAGTGATATTTCGAAGCCCATAGAGTGCTACGATGCAAATGGCAATATCCTAAGATAAAAACCGAAAATAACCTGTCTGAGAAACTGCTTTGTGTTCTGTTAGTTCATCTCACAGAGTTACAGCTTTCCCCTCAAGAGGCCGTTGACTAAGACTGTTCTTGTGAAATTTGCAATGTTATATTTGGGAGACCATAGAGGGCTATGGTGAAAAAGGAAATATCTTCCGTTAAAAACTGGAAAGAAGCTTTCTGAGAAACTGCCTTGTGTTCTGTTAATTAATCTCACTGAGTTACAGCTTTCCCCTCAAGAACCATTTCGCTAAGACTGTTCTTGTGTGATTTGCAAAGTGATATTTGGAAGCCCACAGAGGGCTGTGGTGAAAAGGGAAATATCTTCTGCTACAAACTGGAAAGAAGCTTTCTGAGAAACTGCTTTGTGTTCTGTAAATTCATCTCTCAGGGTTACAGCTTTCCCCTCAGGAAGCCTTTCGCTAAGACTGTTCTTGTGGAATTTGCAATGTGATATTTGGAGGATCATAGAGGGCTATGGTGAAAAAGGAAATATCTTCCGTTAAAAACAGGAAAGAGGCTTTCTGACCAACTGCTTTCTGTTCTGATAATTAAACTCACAGAGTTACAGCTTTCCCCTCAAGAAGCCTTTCGCTTAGACTGTTTTTGTGGAAATTGGAAAGTGATACTTAGAATCCCATAGAGGGCTATGGTGAAAAAGGAAATATCCTAAGATAATACTGAAAAGAAGCTTTATGAAAAACTACATTGTGTTCTGTTAATTCATCTCACAGACTTACAGCTTTCCCCTCAAGAAGCCTCTCTCTAACACTGTCCTCGTAGAATTTGCAAAGTGATATTTGGAAGCCCGTAGAGGGCTACGGTTAAAAAGGAAACATCTTCCGTTATAAACTGGAAAGAAGCTTTCTGAGAAACTGCTTTGTGTTGTGTTAATTCATCTCACACAGTTACAGCTTTCCCCTCAAGAAGCCTTTGGCTGAGACTGTTCTTGTGGAATTTGCAAAGTGATATTTGGAGGCCCATAGGGGGTATGGTGAAAAAGGAAATAACTTCCGATAAAAACTGGAAAGAGGCTTTCTGAGAAACTACTTTGTGTTCTGTCAACTCATCTCACAGAGTTACAGCTTTCCCCTCAGGTAGCCGTTCGCTAAGACTGTTCTTGTGGAGTTTGCAAAGTGATATTTGGAAGCCCATAGAGGGCTATGGTGAAAAGGAAATATCTTCCGTTATAAACTGGAAAGAGGCTTTCTGAGAAACTGCTCTGTGTTCTGTTAATTCGTCTCACACAGTTACAGCGTTCCCCTCAAGAAGCCTTTCGCTAAGGCTCTTCTTGTGGGATTTGCAAAGTGATATTTGGAAGCCCCTAGAGGGCTATGGTGAAAAAGGAAATATCTTCAGTGAAAAACGGGATAGAAACTTTCTGAGAGACTGCTTTGTGTTCTGTTTATTCATCACACTGTGTTAGACCTTTCCCCTCAAGAAGCCTTTGGGAAAGACTGTTCTTGTGGAATTTGCAAAGTGATATTTGGAAGCCCATAATTTGCCATGGTGAAAAAGAAAATATCATCAGTTGAAAACTGGAAAGAAGCTTTCTGAGAGACTGCTTTGTGTTCTGTTAATTCATCTCACAATGTTACAGCTTTCCCCTCAAGAAGCCTTTCGCTAAGACTGTTCTTGTCTAATTTGCAAAGTGTTATTTGGAAGCCCATAGAGGGCTATGGTGAAAAAGGATATGTCTTAAGATAAAAACTGAAAAGAAGCTTTCTGAGAAACTGCTTTGTGTTCGTTTAATTCATCTCACAGAGTTACACATTTCCCCTCAAGAAGCCGTTCACTGAGACTGTTCTTGTGGAATTTGCAAAGTGATATTCGAAGCCCATAGAGGGCTTTGACGAAAACGGAAATATCCTAAGAAGAAAACTGAAAAGAAACTTTCTGAGAAACTGCATTGTGTTCTCTTAGTTCATCTCAGAGAGTTACAGCTTTCCCCTCAAGAAGCCGTTCCCTAAGACTGTTCTTTTGAAATTCGCAAAGTGATATTTGGAAGCCCATAGAAAGCTATTGTGAAAAAGGAAATATCTTCCGTTAAAAACTGGAAAGAAGCTTCCTGAGAAACTGCCGTATGTTCTGTGAATACATCTTAGCAAATTACAGCTTTCCCCTGAAGAAGCCCTTCGCTGAGACTGTTCTTGTGGAATTTGCAAAGCGATATTTGGAAGCCTATAGAGAGCAATGGTGAAAAAGGAAATATTTTCCGTTAAAAACTGGAAAGAAGCTTTGTGAGAAACTGCCTTGTGTTCTGTTAATTCACCTCAGAGAGTTACAGCTTTCACCTCAAGAAGACTCTCATTAAGACTGTTCTTGTGGAACTTGCAAAGTGATATTTGAAAGCCCATAGAGGGGTCTGTTGAAAAAGGAAATATCCTAAGATAAAAACTGAAAAGAAGCTTTCTGAGAAACTGCTTTGTGTTCTCATCATTGATCTCACAGAGTTACAGCTTTCTCCTCAAGAAGCTTTTCGCTAAGGCTGTTCTTGTGGAATTTGCAAAGTGATTTTTTAAGCCTACAGAGGGCTACGGTGAAAAAGGAAATATCTTCCGTTAAAAACTGGAAAGAAGCCTGCTGAGAAACGGCTTTGTGTTCTGTTAATTCAACTCACAGAGTTACAGCATTCCCCTCAAGTGGCATTTCGCTAAGACTGTTCTTCTGGAATTTGCAAAGTGATATTTGGAAGCCCATAGAGGGTTATGGTGAAAAAGGAAATATTTTCCGTCAAACACTGGAAAGAATCTTTCTGAAAAACTGCTTTGTGGTCTGTTAATTCATCTCACAGAGTTACAGCTTTCTCCCCAAGACACCATTCGCTAAGACTGTTCTTGTGGTATTTGAAAGGTGATATTTGGAATCCATAGAGGGCTATGCTGAAAAAGGATCTATCTTCCGTTAAAAACTGTAAAGAACTTTCTGAGAAACTGCTTTGTGTTCTGTTAATTCATGTCACAGAGTTCCAGCTTTCGCCTCAAGAAGCCTTTCGCTAAGGCTGTTCTTGTGGAATTTGCTAAGTGATATTTGGAAGCTCCTAAGGGCTACGGTGAAAATGGCAATATCCTAAGATAAAAACCGATAGAAGCTGTCTGAGAAACTGCTTTGTGTTCTGTTATTTCATCTCACAGAGTTAAAGCTTTCCCCTCAAGAGGACTTTGACTAAGTCTGTTATTGTGAAATTTGCAATGTTATATTTGGGAGACCATCGAGTGCTATGTTGAAAAAGGAAATATCTTCCGTTAAAAACTGGAAAGAAGCTTTCTGAGAAACTGCTTTGTGTTCTGTTAATTCATCTCACAGAGTTACAGCTTTTCCCTCAAGAAGCCTTTCGCTAAGACTCTTCTTGTGGAATTTGCAAGGTGATATTTGAAAGCCCATAGAGGGCTATGGTGAAAATGGAAATATCGTAAGAGAAAAACCAAAAAGAATCTTTCTCAGAAACTGCTTTGTTTTCTGTTGGTTCATCTCACAGAGTTAGAGATTTACCCTCAAGCATCCGTTCACTAAGACTGTTCTAGTGAAATTTGCAAAGTGATATTTGGAATCCCATAGAGGGTTACGGTGAAAAAGGAAATATCTTCAGTTAAAAACTGGAAAGAAGGTTTCTGAGAAACTGCTTTGTTTTCTGTTAATTCATTCCACAGACTTACAGGTTTCCCATCAAGAAGCCTTTCGCTGAGACTGTTCTCGTGGAATTTGCAAAGTGATATTTGGAAGCCCATAGAGAGCTATGGTGAAAAAGGAAATATCCTAAGATAAAAACTGAAATGAAGCTTTCTGGGAAACTTCTTTGTGTTCTGTTAATTCATCTCACATATTTACAGCTTTCCTCTCAAGAAGCCTTTCTCTAAGACTGTTCTTGTGGAATTTGCAAAGTGATATTTCGAAACCCTTAGACGGCTATGGTGAAAATGGAAGTATCCTAAGGCAAAAACAGTAAAGAAGCTTTCTGAGAAACTGCTTTGTATTCTGTTAGTTAACTCACAAATTTACAGCCTGCCCCTCAAGTACCTTTCGCTAAGGCTGTTCTTGTGGAATTTGCAAAGTGATTTTTTAAGACTAAAGAGCGCTACGATGAAAAAGGAAATATCCTAGGTTAAAAACTGGAAAGAAGCTTTCTGAGAAACTGCTTTGTATTCTGTTACTTCATCTCACAGAGTTACGGCTTTCCCCTCAAGAAGCCTTTCGCTAGGACTGTTCTTGTTAAATTTACAAAGTGATATTTGGAAGCCCGTAGAGGGATATGGTGAAAAAGGAAATATTTTCCGTTAAACACTGGAAAGAATCTTTCTGAAAAACTCCTTTGTGGTCTGTTAATTCATCTCACAGAGTTACAGCTTTCTCCTCAAGAAACCATTCGCTAAGACTGTTCTTGTGGAATTTGCAAGGAGATATTTGGAAGTCCTTAGAGGGCTATGGTTGAAAAGGAACAATCTTCCGTTAACAACTCTAAAGAAGCTTTCTGAGAAACTGCTTTGTGTTCTGTTAATTCATCACACAGAGATACAGCTTTCCCCTCAAGAAGACTTTCGCTAAGACTGTTCTTGTGAAATTTGCAAAGTGATATTTGGAAGCCCATCGGGGGCTATTGTGTAAAAGGAAACATCTTCAGTTAAAAACTGGAAAGAATCTTTCTGAGAAACTGCTTGGTGTTCTGTTAATTCATCTCAGAGTTACAGCGTTCCCCTCAAGACGCCTTTCGCTAAGGCTGTTCTTGTGGAAATTGCTAAGTGGTATTTGGAAGCTCGTAAAGTCTATGGTGACAATGGAAATATCTTCAGCTACCTGCTTGAAAGAAGCTTTCTGAGAAACTGCTTTGTGTTCTGTTAATTCATCTCACAGAGTTACAGCTTTCCCCTCAAGAAGCCTTTCACTAAGTCTATTCATGTGGAATTTGCAAAGTGATATTTCGAAGCCCATGGAGTGCTACGATGCAAATGGCAATATCCTAAGATAAAAACCGAAAATAACCTGTCTGAGAAACTGCTTTGTGTTCTGTTAGTTCATCTCACAGAGTTACAGCTTTCCCCTCAAGAGGCCGTTGACTAAGACTGTTCTTGTGAAATTTGCAATGTTATATTTGGGAGACCATAGAGGGCTATGGTGAAAAAGGAAATATCTTCCGTTAAAAACTGGAAAGAAGCTTTCTGAGAAACTGCCTTGTGTTCTGTTAATTAATCTCACTGAGTTACAGCTTTCCCCTCAAGAACCATTTCGCTAAGACTGTTCTTGTGTGATTTGCAAAGTGATATTTGGAAGCCCACAGAGGGCTGTGGTGAAAAGGGAAATATCTTCTGTTACAAACTGGAAAGAAGCTTTCTGAGAAACTGCTTTGTGTTCTGTAAATTCATCTCTCAGGGTTACAGCTTTCCCCTCAGGAAGCCTTTCGCTAAGACTGTTCTTGTGGAATTTGCAATGTGATATTTGGAGGATCATAGAGGGCTATGGTGAAAAAGGAAATATCTTCCGTTAAAAACAGGAAAGAGGCTTTCTGACCAACTGCTTTCTGTTCTGATAATTAAACTCACAGAGTTACAGCTTTCCCCTCAAGAAGCCTTTCGCTTAGACTGTTTTTGTGGAAATTGGAAAGTGATACTTAGAATCCCATAGAGGGCTATGGTGAAAAAGGAAATATCCTAAGATAATACTGAAAAGAAGCTTTATGAAAAACTACATTGTGTTCTGTTAATTCATCTCACAGACTTACAGCTTTCCCCTCAAGAAGCCTCTCTCTAACACTGTCCTCGTGGAATTTGCAAAGTGATATTTGGAAGCCCGTAGAGGGCTACGGTTAAAAAGGAAACATCTTCCATTATAAACTGGAAAGAAGCTTTCTGAGAAACTGCTTTGTGTTGTGTTAATTCATCTCACACAGTTACAGCTTTCCCCTCAAGAAGCCTTTGGCTGAGACTGTTCTTGTGGAATTTGCAAAGTGATATTTGGAGGCCCATAGGGGGTATGGTGAAAAAGGAAATAACTTCCGATAAAAACTGGAAAGAGGCTTTCTGAGAAACTACTTTGTGTTCTGTCAACTCATCTCACAGAGTTACAGCTTTCCCCTCAGGTAGCCGTTCGCTAAGACTGTTCTTGTGGAGTTTGCAAAGTGATATTTGGAAGCCCATAGAGGGCTATGGTGAAAAGGAAATATCTTCCGTTATAAACTGGAAAGAGGCTTTCTGAGAAACTGCTCTGTGTTCTGTTAATTCGTCTCACACAGTTACAGCGTTCCCCTCAAGAAGCCTTTCGCTAAGGCTCTTCTTGTGGGATTTGCAAAGTGATATTTGGAAGCCCCTAGAGGGCTATGGTGAAAAAGGAAATATCTTCAGTGAAAAACGGGATAGAAACTTTCTGAGAGACTGCTTTGTGTTCTGTTTATTCATCACACTGTGTTAGACCTTTCCCCTCAAGAAGCCTTTGGGAAAGACTGTTCTTGTGGAATTTGCAAAGTGATATTTGGAAGCCCATAATTTGCCATGGTGAAAAAGAAAATATCATCAGTTGAAAACTGGAAAGAAGCTTTCTGAGAGACTGCTTTGTGTTCTGTTAATTCATCTCACAATGTTACAGCTTTCCCCTCAAGAAGCCTTTCGCTAAGACTGTTCTTGTCTAATTTGCAAAGTGTTATTTGGAAGCCCATAGAGGGCTATGGTGAAAAAGGATATGTCTTAAGATAAAAACTGAAAAGAAGCTTTCTGAGAAACTGCTTTGTGTTCGTTTAATTCATCTCACAGAGTTACACATTTCCCCTCAAGAAGCCGTTCACTGAGACTGTTCTTGTGGAATTTGCAAAGTGATATTCGAAGCCCATAGAGGGCTTTGACGAAAACGGAAATATCCTAAGAAGAAAACTGAAAAGAAACTTTCTGAGAAACTGCATTGTGTTCTCTTAGTTCATCTCAGAGAGTTACAGCTTTCCCCTCAAGAAGCCGTTCCCTAAGACTGTTCTTTTGAAATTCGCAAAGTGATATTTGGAAGCCCATAGAAAGCTATTGTGAAAAAGGAAATATCTTCCGTTAAAAACTGGAAAGAAGCTTCCTGAGAAACTGCCGTATGTTCTGTGAATACATCTTAGCAAATTACAGCTTTCCCCTGAAGAAGCCCTTCGCTGAGACTGTTCTTGTGGAATTTGCAAAGCGATATTTGGAAGCCTATAGAGAGCAATGGTGAAAAAGGAAATATTTTCCGTTAAAAACTGGAAAGAAGCTTTGTGAGAAACTGCCTTGTGTTCTGTTAATTCACCTCAGAGAGTTACAGCTTTCACCTCAAGAAGACTCTCATTAAGACTGTTCTTGTGGAACTTGCAAAGTGATATTTGAAAGCCCATAGAGGGGTCTGTTGAAAAAGGAAATATCCTAAGATAAAAACTGAAAAGAAGCTTTCTGAGAAACTGCTTTGTGTTCTCATCATTGATCTCACAGAGTTACAGCTTTCTCCTCAAGAAGCTTTTCGCTAAGGCTGTTCTTGTGGAATTTGCAAAGTGATTTTTTAAGCCTACAGAGGGCTACGGTGAAAAAGGAAATATCTTCCGTTAAAAACTGGAAAGAAGCCTGCTGAGAAACGGCTTTGTGTTCTGTTAATTCAACTCACAGAGTTACAGCATTCCCCTCAAGTGGCATTTCGCTAAGACTGTTCTTCTGGAATTTGCAAAGTGATATTTGGAAGCCCATAGAGGGTTATGGTGAAAAAGGAAATATTTTCCGTCAAACACTGGAAAGAATCTTTCTGAAAAACTGCTTTGTGGTCTGTTAATTCATCTCACAGAGTTACAGCTTTCTCCCCAAGACACCATTCGCTAAGACTGTTCTTGTGGTATTTGAAAGGTGATATTTGGAATCCATAGAGGGCTATGCTGAAAAAGGATCTATCTTCCGTTAAAAACTGTAAAGAACTTTCTGAGAAACTGCTTTGTGTTCTGTTAATTCATGTCACAGAGTTCCAGCTTTCGCCTCAAGAAGCCTTTCGCTAAGGCTGTTCTTGTGGAATTTGCTAAGTGATATTTGGAAGCTCCTAAGGGCTACGGTGAAAATGGCAATATCCTAAGATAAAAACCGATAGAAGCTGTCTGAGAAACTGCTTTGTGTTCTGTTATTTCATCTCACAGAGTTAAAGCTTTCCCCTCAAGAGGACTTTGACTAAGTCTGTTATTGTGAAATTTGCAATGTTATATTTGGGAGACCATCGAGTGCTATGTTGAAAAAGGAAATATCTTCCGTTAAAAACTGGAAAGAAGCTTTCTGAGAAACTGCTTTGTGTTCTGTTAATTCATCTCACAGAGTTACAGCTTTTCCCTCAAGAAGCCTTTCGCTAAGACTCTTCTTGTGGAATTTGCAAGGTGATATTTGAAAGCCCATAGAGGGCTATGGTGAAAATGGAAATATCGTAAGAGAAAAACCAAAAAGAATCTTTCTCAGAAACTGCTTTGTTTTCTGTTGGTTCATCTCACAGAGTTAGAGATTTACCCTCAAGCATCCGTTCACTAAGACTGTTCTAGTGAAATTTGCAAAGTGATATTTGGAATCCCATAGAGGGTTACGGTGAAAAAGGAAATATCTTCAGTTAAAAACTGGAAAGAAGGTTTCTGAGAAACTGCTTTGTTTTCTGTTAATTCATTCCACAGACTTACAGGTTTCCCATCAAGAAGCCTTTCGCTGAGACTGTTCTCGTGGAATTTGCAAAGTGATATTTGGAAGCCCATAGAGAGCTATGGTGAAAAAGGAAATATCCTAAGATAAAAACTGAAATGAAGCTTTCTGGGAAACTTCTTTGTGTTCTGTTAATTCATCTCACATATTTACAGCTTTCCTCTCAAGAAGCCTTTCTCTAAGACTGTTCTTGTGGAATTTGCAAAGTGATATTTCGAAACCCTTAGACGGCTATGGTGAAAATGGAAGTATCCTAAGGCAAAAACAGTAAAGAAGCTTTCTGAGAAACTGCTTTGTATTCTGTTAGTTAACTCACAAATTTACAGCCTGCCCCTCAAGTACCTTTCGCTAAGGCTGTTCTTGTGGAATTTGCAAAGTGATTTTTTAAGACTAAAGAGCGCTACGATGAAAAAGGAAATATCCTAGGTTAAAAACTGGAAAGAAGCTTTCTGAGAAACTGCTTTGTATTCTGTTACTTCATCTCACAGAGTTACGGCTTTCCCCTCAAGAAGCCTTTCGCTAGGACTGTTCTTGTTAAATTTACAAAGTGATATTTGGAAGCCCGTAGAGGGATATGGTGAAAAAGGAAATATTTTCCGTTAAACACTGGAAAGAATCTTTCTGAAAAACTCCTTTGTGGTCTGTTAATTCATCTCACAGAGTTACAGCTTTCTCCTCAAGAAACCATTCGCTAAGACTGTTCTTGTGGAATTTGCAAGGAGATATTTGGAAGTCCTTAGAGGGCTATGGTTGAAAAGGAACAATCTTCCGTTAACAACTCTAAAGAAGCTTTCTGAGAAACTGCTTTGTGTTCTGTTAATTCATCACACAGAGATACAGCTTTCCCCTCAAGAAGACTTTCGCTAAGACTGTTCTTGTGAAATTTGCAAAGTGATATTTGGAAGCCCATCGGGGGCTATTGTGTAAAAGGAAACATCTTCAGTTAAAAACTGGAAAGAATCTTTCTGAGAAACTGCTTGGTGTTCTGTTAATTCATCTCAGAGTTACAGCGTTCCCCTCAAGACGCCTTTCGCTAAGGCTGTTCTTGTGGAAATTGCTAAGTGGTATTTGGAAGCTCGTAAAGTCTATGGTGACAATGGAAATATCTTCAGCTACCTGCTTGAAAGAAGCTTTCTGAGAAACTGCTTTGTGTTCTGTTAATTCATCTCACAGAGTTACAGCTTTCCCCTCAAGAAGCCTTTCACTAAGTCTATTCATGTGGAATTTGCAAAGTGATATTTCGAAGCCCATAGAGTGCTACGATGCAAATGGCAATATCCTAAGATAAAAACCGAAAATAACCTGTCTGAGAAACTGCTTTGTGTTCTGTTAGTTCATCTCACAGAGTTACAGCTTTCCCCTCAAGAGGCCGTTGACTAAGACTGTTCTTGTGAAATTTGCAATGTTATATTTGGGAGACCATAGAGGGCTATGGTGAAAAAGGAAATATCTTCCGTTAAAAACTGGAAAGAAGCTTTCTGAGAAACTGCCTTGTGTTCTGTTAATTAATCTCACTGAGTTACAGCTTTCCCCTCAAGAACCATTTCGCTAAGACTGTTCTTGTGTGATTTGCAAAGTGATATTTGGAAGCCCACAGAGGGCTGTGGTGAAAAGGGAAATATCTTCTGTTACAAACTGGAAAGAAGCTTTCTGAGAAACTGCTTTGTGTTCTGTAAATTCATCTCTCAGGGTTACAGCTTTCCCCTCAGGAAGCCTTTCGCTAAGACTGTTCTTGTGGAATTTGCAATGTGATATTTGGAGGATCATAGAGGGCTATGGTGAAAAAGGAAATATCTTCCGTTAAAAACAGGAAAGAGGCTTTCTGACCAACTGCTTTCTGTTCTGATAATTAAACTCACAGAGTTACAGCTTTCCCCTCAAGAAGCCTTTCGCTTAGACTTAGACTGTTTTTGTGGAAATTGGAAAGTGATACTTAGAATCCCATAGAGGGCTATGGTGAAAAAGGAAATATCCTAAGATAATACTGAAAAGAAGCTTTATGAAAAACTACATTGTGTTCTGTTAATTCATCTCACAGACTTACAGCTTTCCCCTCAAGAAGCCTCTCTCTAACACTGTCCTCGTGGAATTTGCAAAGTGATATTTGGAAGCCCGTAGAGGGCTACGGTTAAAAAGGAAACATCTTCCGTTATAAACTGGAAAGAAGCTTTCTGAGAAACTGCTTTGTGTTGTGTTAATTCATCTCACACAGTTACAGCTTTCCCCTCAAGAAGCCTTTGGCTGAGACTGTTCTTGTGGAATTTGCAAAGTGATATTTGGAGGCCCATAGGGGGTATGGTGAAAAAGGAAATAACTTCCGATAAAAACTGGAAAGAGGCTTTCTGAGAAACTACTTTGTGTTCTGTCAACTCATCTCACAGAGTTACAGCTTTCCCCTCAGGTAGCCGTTCGCTAAGACTGTTCTTGTGGAGTTTGCAAAGTGATATTTGGAAGCCCATAGAGGGCTATGGTGAAAAGGAAATATCTTCCGTTATAAACTGGAAAGAGGCTTTCTGAGAAACTGCTCTGTGTTCTGTTAATTCGTCTCACACAGTTACAGCGTTCCCCTCAAGAAGCCTTTCGCTAAGGCTCTTCTTGTGGGATTTGCAAAGTGATATTTGGAAGCCCCTAGAGGGCTATGGTGAAAAAGGAAATATCTTCAGTGAAAAACGGGATAGAAACTTTCTGAGAGACTGCTTTGTGTTCTGTTTATTCATCACACTGTGTTAGACCTTTCCCCTCAAGAAGCCTTTGGGAAAGACTGTTCTTGTGGAATTTGCAAAGTGATATTTGGAAGCCCATAATTTGCCATGGTGAAAAAGAAAATATCATCAGTTGAAAACTGGAAAGAAGCTTTCTGAGAGACTGCTTTGTGTTCTGTTAATTCATCTCACAATGTTACAGCTTTCCCCTCAAGAAGCCTTTCGCTAAGACTGTTCTTGTCTAATTTGCAAAGTGTTATTTGGAAGCCCATAGAGGGCTATGGTGAAAAAGGATATGTCTTAAGATAAAAACTGAAAAGAAGCTTTCTGAGAAACTGCTTTGTGTTCGTTTAATTCATCTCACAGAGTTACACATTTCCCCTCAAGAAGCCGTTCACTGAGACTGTTCTTGTGGAATTTGCAAAGTGATATTCGAAGCCCATAGAGGGCTTTGACGAAAACGGAAATATCCTAAGAAGAAAACTGAAAAGAAACTTTCTGAGAAACTGCATTGTGTTCTCTTAGTTCATCTCAGAGAGTTACAGCTTTCCCCTCAAGAAGCCGTTCCCTAAGACTGTTCTTTTGAAATTCGCAAAGTGATATTTGGAAGCCCATAGAAAGCTATTGTGAAAAAGGAAATATCTTCCGTTAAAAACTGGAAAGAAGCTTCCTGAGAAACTGCCGTATGTTCTGTGAATACATCTTAGCAAATTACAGCTTTCCCCTGAAGAAGCCCTTCGCTGAGACTGTTCTTGTGGAATTTGCAAAGCGATATTTGGAAGCCTATAGAGAGCAATGGTGAAAAAGGAAATATTTTCCGTTAAAAACTGGAAAGAAGCTTTGTGAGAAACTGCCTTGTGTTCTGTTAATTCACCTCAGAGAGTTACAGCTTTCACCTCAAGAAGACTCTCATTAAGACTGTTCTTGTGGAACTTGCAAAGTGATATTTGAAAGCCCATAGAGGGGTCTGTTGAAAAAGGAAATATCCTAAGATAAAAACTGAAAAGAAGCTTTCTGAGAAACTGCTTTGTGTTCTCATCATTGATCTCACAGAGTTACAGCTTTCTCCTCAAGAAGCTTTTCGCTAAGGCTGTTCTTGTGGAATTTGCAAAGTGATTTTTTAAGCCTACAGAGGGCTACGGTGAAAAAGGAAATATCTTCCGTTAAAAACTGGAAAGAAGCCTGCTGAGAAACGGCTTTGTGTTCTGTTAATTCAACTCACAGAGTTACAGCATTCCCCTCAAGTGGCATTTCGCTAAGACTGTTCTTCTGGAATTTGCAAAGTGATATTTGGAAGCCCATAGAGGGTTATGGTGAAAAAGGAAATATTTTCCGTCAAACACTGGAAAGAATCTTTCTGAAAAACTGCTTTGTGGTCTGTTAATTCATCTCACAGAGTTACAGCTTTCTCCCCAAGACACCATTCGCTAAGACTGTTCTTGTGGTATTTGAAAGGTGATATTTGGAATCCATAGAGGGCTATGCTGAAAAAGGATCTATCTTCCGTTAAAAACTGTAAAGAACTTTCTGAGAAACTGCTTTGTGTTCTGTTAATTCATGTCACAGAGTTCCAGCTTTCGCCTCAAGAAGCCTTTCGCTAAGGCTGTTCTTGTGGAATTTGCTAAGTGATATTTGGAAGCTCCTAAGGGCTACGGTGAAAATGGCAATATCCTAAGATAAAAACCGATAGAAGCTGTCTGAGAAACTGCTTTGTGTTCTGTTATTTCATCTCACAGAGTTAAAGCTTTCCCCTCAAGAGGACTTTGACTAAGTCTGTTATTGTGAAATTTGCAATGTTATATTTGGGAGACCATCGAGTGCTATGTTGAAAAAGGAAATATCTTCCGTTAAAAACTGGAAAGAAGCTTTCTGAGAAACTGCTTTGTGTTCTGTTAATTCATCTCACAGAGTTACAGCTTTTCCCTCAAGAAGCCTTTCGCTAAGACTCTTCTTGTGGAATTTGCAAGGTGATATTTGAAAGCCCATAGAGGGCTATGGTGAAAATGGAAATATCGTAAGAGAAAAACCAAAAAGAATCTTTCTCAGAAACTGCTTTGTTTTCTGTTGGTTCATCTCACAGAGTTAGAGATTTACCCTCAAGCATCCGTTCACTAAGACTGTTCTAGTGAAATTTGCAAAGTGATATTTGGAATCCCATAGAGGGTTACGGTGAAAAAGGAAATATCTTCAGTTAAAAACTGGAAAGAAGGTTTCTGAGAAACTGCTTTGTTTTCTGTTAATTCATTCCACAGACTTACAGGTTTCCCATCAAGAAGCCTTTCGCTGAGACTGTTCTCGTGGAATTTGCAAAGTGATATTTGGAAGCCCATAGAGAGCTATGGTGAAAAAGGAAATATCCTAAGATAAAAACTGAAATGAAGCTTTCTGGGAAACTTCTTTGTGTTCTGTTAATTCATCTCACATATTTACAGCTTTCCTCTCAAGAAGCCTTTCTCTAAGACTGTTCTTGTGGAATTTGCAAAGTGATATTTCGAAACCCTTAGACGGCTATGGTGAAAATGGAAGTATCCTAAGGCAAAAACAGTAAAGAAGCTTTCTGAGAAACTGCTTTGTATTCTGTTAGTTAACTCACAAATTTACAGCCTGCCCCTCAAGTACCTTTCGCTAAGGCTGTTCTTGTGGAATTTGCAAAGTGATTTTTTAAGACTAAAGAGCGCTACGATGAAAAAGGAAATATCCTAGGTTAAAAACTGGAAAGAAGCTTTCTGAGAAACTGCTTTGTATTCTGTTACTTCATCTCACAGAGTTACGGCTTTCCCCTCAAGAAGCCTTTCGCTAGGACTGTTCTTGTTAAATTTACAAAGTGATATTTGGAAGCCCGTAGAGGGATATGGTGAAAAAGGAAATATTTTCCGTTAAACACTGGAAAGAATCTTTCTGAAAAACTCCTTTGTGGTCTGTTAATTCATCTCACAGAGTTACAGCTTTCTCCTCAAGAAACCATTCGCTAAGACTGTTCTTGTGGAATTTGCAAGGAGATATTTGGAAGTCCTTAGAGGGCTATGGTTGAAAAGGAACAATCTTCCGTTAACAACTCTAAAGAAGCTTTCTGAGAAACTGCTTTGTGTTCTGTTAATTCATCACACAGAGATACAGCTTTCCCCTCAAGAAGACTTTCGCTAAGACTGTTCTTGTGAAATTTGCAAAGTGATATTTGGAAGCCCATCGGGGGCTATTGTGTAAAAGGAAACATCTTCAGTTAAAAACTGGAAAGAATCTTTCTGAGAAACTGCTTGGTGTTCTGTTAATTCATCTCAGAGTTACAGCGTTCCCCTCAAGACGCCTTTCGCTAAGGCTGTTCTTGTGGAAATTGCTAAGTGGTATTTGGAAGCTCGTAAAGTCTATGGTGACAATGGAAATATCTTCAGCTACCTGCTTGAAAGAAGCTTTCTGAGAAACTGCTTTGTGTTCTGTTAATTCATCTCACAGAGTTACAGCTTTCCCCTCAAGAAGCCTTTCACTAAGTCTATTCATGTGGAATTTGCAAAGTGATATTTCGAAGCCCATAGAGTGCTACGATGCAAATGGCAATATCCTAAGATAAAAACCGAAAATAACCTGTCTGAGAAACTGCTTTGTGTTCTGTTAGTTCATCTCACAGAGTTACAGCTTTCCCCTCAAGAGGCCGTTGACTAAGACTGTTCTTGTGAAATTTGCAATGTTATATTTGGGAGACCATAGAGGGCTATGGTGAAAAAGGAAATATCTTCCGTTAAAAACTGGAAAGAAGCTTTCTGAGAAACTGCCTTGTGTTCTGTTAATTAATCTCACTGAGTTACAGCTTTCCCCTCAAGAACCATTTCGCTAAGACTGTTCTTGTGTGATTTGCAAAGTGATATTTGGAAGCCCACAGAGGGCTGTGGTGAAAAGGGAAATATCTTCTGTTACAAACTGGAAAGAAGCTTTCTGAGAAACTGCTTTGTGTTCTGTAAATTCATCTCTCAGGGTTACAGCTTTCCCCTCAGGAAGCCTTTCGCTAAGACTGTTCTTGTGGAATTTGCAATGTGATATTTGGAGGATCATAGAGGGCTATGGTGAAAAAGGAAATATCTTCCGTTAAAAACAGGAAAGAGGCTTTCTGACCAACTGCTTTCTGTTCTGATAATTAAACTCACAGAGTTACAGCTTTCCCCTCAAGAAGCCTTTCGCTTAGACTTAGACTGTTTTTGTGGAAATTGGAAAGTGATACTTAGAATCCCATAGAGGGCTATGGTGAAAAAGGAAATATCCTAAGATAATACTGAAAAGAAGCTTTATGAAAAACTACATTGTGTTCTGTTAATTCATCTCACAGACTTACAGCTTTCCCCTCAAGAAGCCTCTCTCTAACACTGTCCTCGTGGAATTTGCAAAGTGATATTTGGAAGCCCGTAGAGGGCTACGGTTAAAAAGGAAACATCTTCCGTTATAAACTGGAAAGAAGCTTTCTGAGAAACTGCTTTGTGTTGTGTTAATTCATCTCACACAGTTACAGCTTTCCCCTCAAGAAGCCTTTGGCTGAGACTGTTCTTGTGGAATTTGCAAAGTGATATTTGGAGGCCCATAGGGGGTATGGTGAAAAAGGAAATAACTTCCGATAAAAACTGGAAAGAGGCTTTCTGAGAAACTACTTTGTGTTCTGTCAACTCATCTCACAGAGTTACAGCTTTCCCCTCAGGTAGCCGTTCGCTAAGACTGTTCTTGTGGAGTTTGCAAAGTGATATTTGGAAGCCCATAGAGGGCTATGGTGAAAAGGAAATATCTTCCGTTATAAACTGGAAAGAGGCTTTCTGAGAAACTGCTCTGTGTTCTGTTAATTCGTCTCACACAGTTACAGCGTTCCCCTCAAGAAGCCTTTCGCTAAGGCTCTTCTTGTGGGATTTGCAAAGTGATATTTGGAAGCCCCTAGAGGGCTATGGTGAAAAAGGAAATATCTTCAGTGAAAAACGGGATAGAAACTTTCTGAGAGACTGCTTTGTGTTCTGTTTATTCATCACACTGTGTTAGACCTTTCCCCTCAAGAAGCCTTTGGGAAAGACTGTTCTTGTGGAATTTGCAAAGTGATATTTGGAAGCCCATAATTTGCCATGGTGAAAAAGAAAATATCATCAGTTGAAAACTGGAAAGAAGCTTTCTGAGAGACTGCTTTGTGTTCTGTTAATTCATCTCACAATGTTACAGCTTTCCCCTCAAGAAGCCTTTCGCTAAGACTGTTCTTGTCTAATTTGCAAAGTGTTATTTGGAAGCCCATAGAGGGCTATGGTGAAAAAGGATATGTCTTAAGATAAAAACTGAAAAGAAGCTTTCTGAGAAACTGCTTTGTGTTCGTTTAATTCATCTCACAGAGTTACACATTTCCCCTCAAGAAGCCGTTCACTGAGACTGTTCTTGTGGAATTTGCAAAGTGATATTCGAAGCCCATAGAGGGCTTTGACGAAAACGGAAATATCCTAAGAAGAAAACTGAAAAGAAACTTTCTGAGAAACTGCATTGTGTTCTCTTAGTTCATCTCAGAGAGTTACAGCTTTCCCCTCAAGAAGCCGTTCCCTAAGACTGTTCTTTTGAAATTCGCAAAGTGATATTTGGAAGCCCATAGAAAGCTATTGTGAAAAAGGAAATATCTTCCGTTAAAAACTGGAAAGAAGCTTCCTGAGAAACTGCCGTATGTTCTGTGAATACATCTTAGCAAATTACAGCTTTCCCCTGAAGAAGCCCTTCGCTGAGACTGTTCTTGTGGAATTTGCAAAGCGATATTTGGAAGCCTATAGAGAGCAATGGTGAAAAAGGAAATATTTTCCGTTAAAAACTGGAAAGAAGCTTTGTGAGAAACTGCCTTGTGTTCTGTTAATTCACCTCAGAGAGTTACAGCTTTCACCTCAAGAAGACTCTCATTAAGACTGTTCTTGTGGAACTTGCAAAGTGATATTTGAAAGCCCATAGAGGGGTCTGTTGAAAAAGGAAATATCCTAAGATAAAAACTGAAAAGAAGCTTTCTGAGAAACTGCTTTGTGTTCTCATCATTGATCTCACAGAGTTACAGCTTTCTCCTCAAGAAGCTTTTCGCTAAGGCTGTTCTTGTGGAATTTGCAAAGTGATTTTTTAAGCCTACAGAGGGCTACGGTGAAAAAGGAAATATCTTCCGTTAAAAACTGGAAAGAAGCCTGCTGAGAAACGGCTTTGTGTTCTGTTAATTCAACTCACAGAGTTACAGCATTCCCCTCAAGTGGCATTTCGCTAAGACTGTTCTTCTGGAATTTGCAAAGTGATATTTGGAAGCCCATAGAGGGTTATGGTGAAAAAGGAAATATTTTCCGTCAAACACTGGAAAGAATCTTTCTGAAAAACTGCTTTGTGGTCTGTTAATTCATCTCACAGAGTTACAGCTTTCTCCCCAAGACACCATTCGCTAAGACTGTTCTTGTGGTATTTGAAAGGTGATATTTGGAATCCATAGAGGGCTATGCTGAAAAAGGATCTATCTTCCGTTAAAAACTGTAAAGAACTTTCTGAGAAACTGCTTTGTGTTCTGTTAATTCATGTCACAGAGTTCCAGCTTTCGCCTCAAGAAGCCTTTCGCTAAGGCTGTTCTTGTGGAATTTGCTAAGTGATATTTGGAAGCTCCTAAGGGCTACGGTGAAAATGGCAATATCCTAAGATAAAAACCGATAGAAGCTGTCTGAGAAACTGCTTTGTGTTCTGTTATTTCATCTCACAGAGTTAAAGCTTTCCCCTCAAGAGGACTTTGACTAAGTCTGTTATTGTGAAATTTGCAATGTTATATTTGGGAGACCATCGAGTGCTATGTTGAAAAAGGAAATATCTTCCGTTAAAAACTGGAAAGAAGCTTTCTGAGAAACTGCTTTGTGTTCTGTTAATTCATCTCACAGAGTTACAGCTTTTCCCTCAAGAAGCCTTTCGCTAAGACTCTTCTTGTGGAATTTGCAAGGTGATATTTGAAAGCCCATAGAGGGCTATGGTGAAAATGGAAATATCGTAAGAGAAAAACCAAAAAGAATCTTTCTCAGAAACTGCTTTGTTTTCTGTTGGTTCATCTCACAGAGTTAGAGATTTACCCTCAAGCATCCGTTCACTAAGACTGTTCTAGTGAAATTTGCAAAGTGATATTTGGAATCCCATAGAGGGTTACGGTGAAAAAGGAAATATCTTCAGTTAAAAACTGGAAAGAAGGTTTCTGAGAAACTGCTTTGTTTTCTGTTAATTCATTCCACAGACTTACAGGTTTCCCATCAAGAAGCCTTTCGCTGAGACTGTTCTCGTGGAATTTGCAAAGTGATATTTGGAAGCCCATAGAGAGCTATGGTGAAAAAGGAAATATCCTAAGATAAAAACTGAAATGAAGCTTTCTGGGAAACTTCTTTGTGTTCTGTTAATTCATCTCACATATTTACAGCTTTCCTCTCAAGAAGCCTTTCTCTAAGACTGTTCTTGTGGAATTTGCAAAGTGATATTTCGAAACCCTTAGACGGCTATGGTGAAAATGGAAGTATCCTAAGGCAAAAACAGTAAAGAAGCTTTCTGAGAAACTGCTTTGTATTCTGTTAGTTAACTCACAAATTTACAGCCTGCCCCTCAAGTACCTTTCGCTAAGGCTGTTCTTGTGGAATTTGCAAAGTGATTTTTTAAGACTAAAGAGCGCTACGATGAAAAAGGAAATATCCTAGGTTAAAAACTGGAAAGAAGCTTTCTGAGAAACTGCTTTGTATTCTGTTACTTCATCTCACAGAGTTACGGCTTTCCCCTCAAGAAGCCTTTCGCTAGGACTGTTCTTGTTAAATTTACAAAGTGATATTTGGAAGCCCGTAGAGGGATATGGTGAAAAAGGAAATATTTTCCGTTAAACACTGGAAAGAATCTTTCTGAAAAACTCCTTTGTGGTCTGTTAATTCATCTCACAGAGTTACAGCTTTCTCCTCAAGAAACCATTCGCTAAGACTGTTCTTGTGGAATTTGCAAGGAGATATTTGGAAGTCCTTAGAGGGCTATGGTTGAAAAGGAACAATCTTCCGTTAACAACTCTAAAGAAGCTTTCTGAGAAACTGCTTTGTGTTCTGTTAATTCATCACACAGAGATACAGCTTTCCCCTCAAGAAGACTTTCGCTAAGACTGTTCTTGTGAAATTTGCAAAGTGATATTTGGAAGCCCATCGGGGGCTATTGTGTAAAAGGAAACATCTTCAGTTAAAAACTGGAAAGAATCTTTCTGAGAAACTGCTTGGTGTTCTGTTAATTCATCTCAGAGTTACAGCGTTCCCCTCAAGACGCCTTTCGCTAAGGCTGTTCTTGTGGAAATTGCTAAGTGGTATTTGGAAGCTCGTAAAGTCTATGGTGACAATGGAAATATCTTCAGCTACCTGCTTGAAAGAAGCTTTCTGAGAAACTGCTTTGTGTTCTGTTAATTCATCTCACAGAGTTACAGCTTTCCCCTCAAGAAGCCTTTCACTAAGTCTATTCATGTGGAATTTGCAAAGTGATATTTCGAAGCCCATGGAGTGCTACGATGCAAATGGCAATATCCTAAGATAAAAACCGAAAATAACCTGTCTGAGAAACTGCTTTGTGTTCTGTTAGTTCATCTCACAGAGTTACAGCTTTCCCCTCAAGAGGCCGTTGACTAAGACTGTTCTTGTGAAATTTGCAATGTTATATTTGGGAGACCATAGAGGGCTATGGTGAAAAAGGAAATATCTTCCGTTAAAAACTGGAAAGAAGCTTTCTGAGAAACTGCCTTGTGTTCTGTTAATTAATCTCACTGAGTTACAGCTTTCCCCTCAAGAACCATTTCGCTAAGACTGTTCTTGTGTGATTTGCAAAGTGATATTTGGAAGCCCACAGAGGGCTGTGGTGAAAAGGGAAATATCTTCTGTTACAAACTGGAAAGAAGCTTTCTGAGAAACTGCTTTGTGTTCTGTAAATTCATCTCTCAGGGTTACAGCTTTCCCCTCAGGAAGCCTTTCGCTAAGACTGTTCTTGTGGAATTTGCAATGTGATATTTGGAGGATCATAGAGGGCTATGGTGAAAAAGGAAATATCTTCCGTTAAAAACAGGAAAGAGGCTTTCTGACCAACTGCTTTCTGTTCTGATAATTAAACTCACAGAGTTACAGCTTTCCCCTCAAGAAGCCTTTCGCTTAGACTGTTTTTGTGGAAATTGGAAAGTGATACTTAGAATCCCATAGAGGGCTATGGTGAAAAAGGAAATATCCTAAGATAATACTGAAAAGAAGCTTTATGAAAAACTACATTGTGTTCTGTTAATTCATCTCACAGACTTACAGCTTTCCCCTCAAGAAGCCTCTCTCTAACACTGTCCTCGTGGAATTTGCAAAGTGATATTTGGAAGCCCGTAGAGGGCTACGGTTAAAAAGGAAACATCTTCCGTTATAAACTGGAAAGAAGCTTTCTGAGAAACTGCTTTGTGTTGTGTTAATTCATCTCACACAGTTACAGCTTTCCCCTCAAGAAGCCTTTGGCTGAGACTGTTCTTGTGGAATTTGCAAAGTGATATTTGGAGGCCCATAGGGGGTATGGTGAAAAAGGAAATAACTTCCGATAAAAACTGGAAAGAGGCTTTCTGAGAAACTACTTTGTGTTCTGTCAACTCATCTCACAGAGTTACAGCTTTCCCCTCAGGTAGCCGTTCGCTAAGACTGTTCTTGTGGAGTTTGCAAAGTGATATTTGGAAGCCCATAGAGGGCTATGGTGAAAAGGAAATATCTTCCGTTATAAACTGGAAAGAGGCTTTCTGAGAAACTGCTCTGTGTTCTGTTAATTCGTCTCACACAGTTACAGCGTTCCCCTCAAGAAGCCTTTCGCTAAGGCTCTTCTTGTGGGATTTGCAAAGTGATATTTGGAAGCCCCTAGAGGGCTATGGTGAAAAAGGAAATATCTTCAGTGAAAAACGGGATAGAAACTTTCTGAGAGACTGCTTTGTGTTCTGTTTATTCATCACACTGTGTTAGACCTTTCCCCTCAAGAAGCCTTTGGGAAAGACTGTTCTTGTGGAATTTGCAAAGTGATATTTGGAAGCCCATAATTTGCCATGGTGAAAAAGAAAATATCATCAGTTGAAAACTGGAAAGAAGCTTTCTGAGAGACTGCTTTGTGTTCTGTTAATTCATCTCACAATGTTACAGCTTTCCCCTCAAGAAGCCTTTCGCTAAGACTGTTCTTGTCTAATTTGCAAAGTGTTATTTGGAAGCCCATAGAGGGCTATGGTGAAAAAGGATATGTCTTAAGATAAAAACTGAAAAGAAGCTTTCTGAGAAACTGCTTTGTGTTCGTTTAATTCATCTCACAGAGTTACACATTTCCCCTCAAGAAGCCGTTCACTGAGACTGTTCTTGTGGAATTTGCAAAGTGATATTCGAAGCCCATAGAGGGCTTTGACGAAAACGGAAATATCCTAAGAAGAAAACTGAAAAGAAACTTTCTGAGAAACTGCATTGTGTTCTCTTAGTTCATCTCAGAGAGTTACAGCTTTCCCCTCAAGAAGCCGTTCCCTAAGACTGTTCTTTTGAAATTCGCAAAGTGATATTTGGAAGCCCATAGAAAGCTATTGTGAAAAAGGAAATATCTTCCGTTAAAAACTGGAAAGAAGCTTCCTGAGAAACTGCCGTATGTTCTGTGAATACATCTTAGCAAATTACAGCTTTCCCCTGAAGAAGCCCTTCGCTGAGACTGTTCTTGTGGAATTTGCAAAGCGATATTTGGAAGCCTATAGAGAGCAATGGTGAAAAAGGAAATATTTTCCGTTAAAAACTGGAAAGAAGCTTTGTGAGAAACTGCCTTGTGTTCTGTTAATTCACCTCAGAGAGTTACAGCTTTCACCTCAAGAAGACTCTCATTAAGACTGTTCTTGTGGAACTTGCAAAGTGATATTTGAAAGCCCATAGAGGGGTCTGTTGAAAAAGGAAATATCCTAAGATAAAAACTGAAAAGAAGCTTTCTGAGAAACTGCTTTGTGTTCTCATCATTGATCTCACAGAGTTACAGCTTTCTCCTCAAGAAGCTTTTCGCTAAGGCTGTTCTTGTGGAATTTGCAAAGTGATTTTTTAAGCCTACAGAGGGCTACGGTGAAAAAGGAAATATCTTCCGTTAAAAACTGGAAAGAAGCCTGCTGAGAAACGGCTTTGTGTTCTGTTAATTCAACTCACAGAGTTACAGCATTCCCCTCAAGTGGCATTTCGCTAAGACTGTTCTTCTGGAATTTGCAAAGTGATATTTGGAAGCCCATAGAGGGTTATGGTGAAAAAGGAAATATTTTCCGTCAAACACTGGAAAGAATCTTTCTGAAAAACTGCTTTGTGGTCTGTTAATTCATCTCACAGAGTTACAGCTTTCTCCCCAAGACACCATTCGCTAAGACTGTTCTTGTGGTATTTGAAAGGTGATATTTGGAATCCATAGAGGGCTATGCTGAAAAAGGATCTATCTTCCGTTAAAAACTGTAAAGAACTTTCTGAGAAACTGCTTTGTGTTCTGTTAATTCATGTCACAGAGTTCCAGCTTTCGCCTCAAGAAGCCTTTCGCTAAGGCTGTTCTTGTGGAATTTGCTAAGTGATATTTGGAAGCTCCTAAGGGCTACGGTGAAAATGGCAATATCCTAAGATAAAAACCGATAGAAGCTGTCTGAGAAACTGCTTTGTGTTCTGTTATTTCATCTCACAGAGTTAAAGCTTTCCCCTCAAGAGGACTTTGACTAAGTCTGTTATTGTGAAATTTGCAATGTTATATTTGGGAGACCATCGAGTGCTATGTTGAAAAAGGAAATATCTTCCGTTAAAAACTGGAAAGAAGCTTTCTGAGAAACTGCTTTGTGTTCTGTTAATTCATCTCACAGAGTTACAGCTTTTCCCTCAAGAAGCCTTTCGCTAAGACTCTTCTTGTGGAATTTGCAAGGTGATATTTGAAAGCCCATAGAGGGCTATGGTGAAAATGGAAATATCGTAAGAGAAAAACCAAAAAGAATCTTTCTCAGAAACTGCTTTGTTTTCTGTTGGTTCATCTCACAGAGTTAGAGATTTACCCTCAAGCATCCGTTCACTAAGACTGTTCTAGTGAAATTTGCAAAGTGATATTTGGAATCCCATAGAGGGTTACGGTGAAAAAGGAAATATCTTCAGTTAAAAACTGGAAAGAAGGTTTCTGAGAAACTGCTTTGTTTTCTGTTAATTCATTCCACAGACTTACAGGTTTCCCATCAAGAAGCCTTTCGCTGAGACTGTTCTCGTGGAATTTGCAAAGTGATATTTGGAAGCCCATAGAGAGCTATGGTGAAAAAGGAAATATCCTAAGATAAAAACTGAAATGAAGCTTTCTGGGAAACTTCTTTGTGTTCTGTTAATTCATCTCACATATTTACAGCTTTCCTCTCAAGAAGCCTTTCTCTAAGACTGTTCTTGTGGAATTTGCAAAGTGATATTTCGAAACCCTTAGACGGCTATGGTGAAAATGGAAGTATCCTAAGGCAAAAACAGTAAAGAAGCTTTCTGAGAAACTGCTTTGTATTCTGTTAGTTAACTCACAAATTTACAGCCTGCCCCTCAAGTACCTTTCGCTAAGGCTGTTCTTGTGGAATTTGCAAAGTGATTTTTTAAGACTAAAGAGCGCTACGATGAAAAAGGAAATATCCTAGGTTAAAAACTGGAAAGAAGCTTTCTGAGAAACTGCTTTGTATTCTGTTACTTCATCTCACAGAGTTACGGCTTTCCCCTCAAGAAGCCTTTCGCTAGGACTGTTCTTGTTAAATTTACAAAGTGATATTTGGAAGCCCGTAGAGGGATATGGTGAAAAAGGAAATATTTTCCGTTAAACACTGGAAAGAATCTTTCTGAAAAACTCCTTTGTGGTCTGTTAATTCATCTCACAGAGTTACAGCTTTCTCCTCAAGAAACCATTCGCTAAGACTGTTCTTGTGGAATTTGCAAGGAGATATTTGGAAGTCCTTAGAGGGCTATGGTTGAAAAGGAACAATCTTCCGTTAACAACTCTAAAGAAGCTTTCTGAGAAACTGCTTTGTGTTCTGTTAATTCATCACACAGAGATACAGCTTTCCCCTCAAGAAGACTTTCGCTAAGACTGTTCTTGTGAAATTTGCAAAGTGATATTTGGAAGCCCATCGGGGGCTATTGTGTAAAAGGAAACATCTTCAGTTAAAAACTGGAAAGAATCTTTCTGAGAAACTGCTTGGTGTTCTGTTAATTCATCTCAGAGTTACAGCGTTCCCCTCAAGACGCCTTTCGCTAAGGCTGTTCTTGTGGAAATTGCTAAGTGGTATTTGGAAGCTCGTAAAGTCTATGGTGACAATGGAAATATCTTCAGCTACCTGCTTGAAAGAAGCTTTCTGAGAAACTGCTTTGTGTTCTGTTAATTCATCTCACAGAGTTACAGCTTTCCCCTCAAGAAGCCTTTCACTAAGTCTATTCATGTGGAATTTGCAAAGTGATATTTCGAAGCCCATAGAGTGCTACGATGCAAATGGCAATATCCTAAGATAAAAACCGAAAATAACCTGTCTGAGAAACTGCTTTGTGTTCTGTTAGTTCATCTCACAGAGTTACAGCTTTCCCCTCAAGAGGCCGTTGACTAAGACTGTTCTTGTGAAATTTGCAATGTTATATTTGGGAGACCATAGAGGGCTATGGTGAAAAAGGAAATATCTTCCGTTAAAAACTGGAAAGAAGCTTTCTGAGAAACTGCCTTGTGTTCTGTTAATTAATCTCACTGAGTTACAGCTTTCCCCTCAAGAACCATTTCGCTAAGACTGTTCTTGTGTGATTTGCAAAGTGATATTTGGAAGCCCACAGAGGGCTGTGGTGAAAAGGGAAATATCTTCTGTTACAAACTGGAAAGAAGCTTTCTGAGAAACTGCTTTGTGTTCTGTAAATTCATCTCTCAGGGTTACAGCTTTCCCCTCAGGAAGCCTTTCGCTAAGACTGTTCTTGTGGAATTTGCAATGTGATATTTGGAGGATCATAGAGGGCTATGGTGAAAAAGGAAATATCTTCCGTTAAAAACAGGAAAGAGGCTTTCTGACCAACTGCTTTCTGTTCTGATAATTAAACTCACAGAGTTACAGCTTTCCCCTCAAGAAGCCTTTCGCTTAGACTGTTTTTGTGGAAATTGGAAAGTGATACTTAGAATCCCATAGAGGGCTATGGTGAAAAAGGAAATATCCTAAGATAATACTGAAAAGAAGCTTTATGAAAAACTACATTGTGTTCTGTTAATTCATCTCACAGACTTACAGCTTTCCCCTCAAGAAGCCTCTCTCTAACACTGTCCTCGTGGAATTTGCAAAGTGATATTTGGAAGCCCGTAGAGGGCTACGGTTAAAAAGGAAACATCTTCCGTTATAAACTGGAAAGAAGCTTTCTGAGAAACTGCTTTGTGTTGTGTTAATTCATCTCACACAGTTACAGCTTTCCCCTCAAGAAGCCTTTGGCTGAGACTGTTCTTGTGGAATTTGCAAAGTGATATTTGGAGGCCCATAGGGGGTATGGTGAAAAAGGAAATAACTTCCGATAAAAACTGGAAAGAGGCTTTCTGAGAAACTACTTTGTGTTCTGTCAACTCATCTCACAGAGTTACAGCTTTCCCCTCAGGTAGCCGTTCGCTAAGACTGTTCTTGTGGAGTTTGCAAAGTGATATTTGGAAGCCCATAGAGGGCTATGGTGAAAAGGAAATATCTTCCGTTATAAACTGGAAAGAGGCTTTCTGAGAAACTGCTCTGTGTTCTGTTAATTCGTCTCACACAGTTACAGCGTTCCCCTCAAGAAGCCTTTCGCTAAGGCTCTTCTTGTGGGATTTGCAAAGTGATATTTGGAAGCCCCTAGAGGGCTATGGTGAAAAAGGAAATATCTTCAGTGAAAAACGGGATAGAAACTTTCTGAGAGACTGCTTTGTGTTCTGTTTATTCATCACACTGTGTTAGACCTTTCCCCTCAAGAAGCCTTTGGGAAAGACTGTTCTTGTGGAATTTGCAAAGTGATATTTGGAAGCCCATAATTTGCCATGGTGAAAAAGAAAATATCATCAGTTGAAAACTGGAAAGAAGCTTTCTGAGAGACTGCTTTGTGTTCTGTTAATTCATCTCACAATGTTACAGCTTTCCCCTCAAGAAGCCTTTCGCTAAGACTGTTCTTGTCTAATTTGCAAAGTGTTATTTGGAAGCCCATAGAGGGCTATGGTGAAAAAGGATATGTCTTAAGATAAAAACTGAAAAGAAGCTTTCTGAGAAACTGCTTTGTGTTCGTTTACTTCATCTCACAGAGTTACACATTTCCCCTCAAGAAGCCGTTCACTGAGACTGTTCTTGTGGAATTTGCAAAGTGATATTCGAAGCCCATAGAGGGCTTTGACGAAAACGGAAATATCCTAAGAAGAAAACTGAAAAGAAACTTTCTGAGAAACTGCATTGTGTTCTCTTAGTTCATCTCAGAGAGTTACAGCTTTCCCCTCAAGAAGCCGTTCCCTAAGACTGTTCTTTTGAAATTCGCAAAGTGATATTTGGAAGCCCATAGAAAGCTATTGTGAAAAAGGAAATATCTTCCGTTAAAAACTGGAAAGAAGCTTCCTGAGAAACTGCCGTATGTTCTGTGAATACATCTTAGCAAATTACAGCTTTCCCCTGAAGAAGCCCTTCGCTGAGACTGTTCTTGTGGAATTTGCAAAGCGATATTTGAAAGCCCATAGAGGGGTCTGTTGAAAAAGGAAATATCCTAAGATAAAAACTGAAAAGAAGCTTTCTGAGAAACTGCTTTGTGTTCTCATCATTGATCTCACAGAGTTACAGCTTTCTCCTCAAGAAGCTTTTCGCTAAGGTTGTTCTTGTGGAATTTGCAAAGTGATTTTTTAAGCCTACAGAGGGCTACGGTGAAAAAGGAAATATCTTCCGTTAAAAACTGGAAAGAAGCCTGCTGAGAAATGGCTTTGTGTTCTGTTAATTCAACTCACAGAGTTACAGCATTCCCCTCAAGTGGCATTTCGCTAAGACTGTTCTTCTGGAATTTGCAAAGTGATATTTGGAAGCCCATAGAGGGTTATGGTGAAAAAGGAAATATTTTCCGTCAAACACTGGAAAGAATCTTTCTGAAAAACTGCTTTGTGGTCTGTTAATTCATCTCACAGAGTTACAGCTTTCTCCCCAAGACACCATTCGCTAAGACTGTTCTTGTGGTATTTGAAAGGTGATATTTGGAATCCATAGAGGGCTATGCTGAAAAAGGATCTATCTTCCGTTAAAAACTGTAAAGAACTTTCTGAGAAACTGCTTTGTGTTCTGTTAATTCATGTCACAGAGTTCCAGCTTTCGCCTCAAGAAGCCTTTCGCTAAGGCTGTTCTTGTGGAATTTGCTAAGTGATATTTGGAAGCTCCTAAGGGCTACGGTGAAAATGGCAATATCCTAAGATAAAAACCGATAGAAGCTGTCTGAGAAACTGCTTTGTGTTCTGTTATTTCATCTCACAGAGTTAAAGCTTTCCCCTCAAGAGGACTTTGACTAAGTCTGTTATTGTGAAATTTGCAATGTTATATTTGGGAGACCATCGAGTGCTATGTTGAAAAAGGAAATATCTTCCGTTAAAAACTGGAAAGAAGCTTTCTGAGAAACTGCTTTGTGTTCTGTTAATTCATCTCACAGAGTTACAGCTTTTCCCTCAAGAAGCCTTTCGCTAAGACTCTTCTTGTGGAATTTGCAAGGTGATATTTGAAAGCCCATAGAGGGCTATGGTGAAAATGGAAATATCGTAAGAGAAAAACCAAAAAGAATCTTTCTCAGAAACTGCTTTGTTTTCTGTTAGTTCATCTCACAGAGTTAGAGATTTACCCTCAAGCATCCGTTCACTAAGACTGTTCTAGTGAAATTTGCAAAGTGATATTTGGAATCCCATAGAGGGTTACGGTGAAAAAGGAAATATCTTCAGTTAAAAACTGGAAAGAAGGTTTCTGAGAAACTGCTTTGTTTTCTGTTAATTCATTCCACAGACTTACAGGTTTCCCATCAAGAAGCCTTTCGCTAAGACTGTTCTCGTGGAATTTGCAAAGTGATATTTGGAAGCCCATAGAGAGCTATGGTGAAAAAGGAAATATCCTAAGATAAAAACTGAAATGAAGCTTTCTGGGAAACTTCTTTGTGTTCTGTTAATTCATCTCACATATTTACAGCTTTCCTCTCAAGAAGCCTTTCTCTAAGACTGTTCTTGTGGAATTTGCAAAGTGATATTTCGAAACCCTTAGATGGCTATGGTGAAAATGGAAGTATCCTAAGGCAAAAACAGTAAAGAAGCTTTCTGAGAAACTGCTTTGTATTCTGTTAGTTAACTCACAAATTTACAGCCTGCCCCTCAAGTACCTTTCGCTAAGGCTGTTCTTGTGGAATTTGCAAAGTGATTTTTTAAGACTAAAGAGCGCTACGATGAAAAAGGAAATATCCTAGGTTAAAAACTGGAAAGAAGCTTTCTGAGAAACTGCTTTGTATTCTGTTACTTCATCTCACAGAGTTACGGCTTTCCCCTCAAGAAGCCTTTCGCTAGGACTGTTCTTGTTAAATTTACAAAGTGATATTTGGAAGCCCGTAGAGGGATATGGTGAAAAAGGAAATATTTTCCGTTAAACACTGGAAAGAATCTTTCTGAAAAACTCCTTTGTGGTCTGTTAATTCATCTCACAGAGTTACAGCTTTCTCCTCAAGAAACCATTCGCTAAGACTGTTCTTGTGGAATTTGCAAGGAGATATTTGGAAGTCCTTAGAGGGCTATGGTTGAAAAGGAACAATCTTCCGTTAACAACTCTAAAGAAGCTTTCTGAGAAACTGCTTTGTGTTCTGTTAATTCATCACACAGAGATACAGCTTTCCCCTCAAGAAGACTTTCGCTAAGACTGTTCTTGTGAAATTTGCAAAGTGATATTTGGAAGCCCATCGGGGGCTATTGTGTAAAAGGAAACATCTTCAGTTAAAAACTGGAAAGAATCTTTCTGAGAAACTGCTTGGTGTTCTGTTAATTCATCTCAGAGTTACAGCGTTCCCCTCAAGATGCCTTTCGCTAAGGCTGTTCTTGTGGAAATTGCTAAGTGGTATTTGGAAGCTCGTAAAGTCTATGGTGACAATGGAAATATCTTCAGCTACCTGCTTGAAAGAAGCTTTCTGAGAAACTGCTTTGTGTTCTGTTAATTCATCTCACAGAGTTACAGCTTTCCCCTCAAGAAGCCTTTCACTAAGTCTATTCATGTGGAATTTGCAAAGTGATATTTCGAAGCCCATGGAGTGCTACGATGCAAATGGCAATATCCTAAGATAAAAACCGAAAATAACCTGTCTGAGAAACTGCTTTGTGTTCTGTTAGTTCATCTCACAGAGTTACAGCTTTCCCCTCAAGAGGCCGTTGACTAAGACTGTTCTTGTGAAATTTGCAATGTTATATTTGGGAGACCATAGAGGGCTATGGTGAAAAAGGAAATATCTTCCGTTAAAAACTGGAAAGAAGCTTTCTGAGAAACTGCCTTGTGTTCTGTTAATTAATCTCACTGAGTTACAGCTTTCCCCTCAAGAACCATTTCGCTAAGACTGTTCTTGTGTGATTTGCAAAGTGATATTTGGAAGCCCACAGAGGGCTGTGGTGAAAAGGGAAATATCTTCTGTTACAAACTGGAAAGAAGCTTTCTGAGAAACTGCTTTGTGTTCTGTAAATTCATCTCTCAGGGTTACAGCTTTCCCCTCAGGAAGCCTTTCGCTAAGACTGTTCTTGTGGAATTTGCAATGTGATATTTGGAGGATCATAGAGGGCTATGGTGAAAAAGGAAATATCTTCCGTTAAAAACAGGAAAGAGGCTTTCTGACCAACTGCTTTCTGTTCTGATAATTAAACTCACAGAGTTACAGCTTTCCCCTCAAGAAGCCTTTCGCTTAGACTGTTTTTGTGGAAATTGGAAAGTGATACTTAGAATCCCATAGAGGGCTATGGTGAAAAAGGAAATATCCTAAGATAATACTGAAAAGAAGCTTTATGAAAAACTACATTGTGTTCTGTTAATTCATCTCACAGACTTACAGCTTTCCCCTCAAGAAGCCTCTCTCTAACACTGTCCTCGTGGAATTTGCAAAGTGATATTTGGAAGCCCGTAGAGGGCTACGGTTAAAAAGGAAACATCTTCCGTTATAAACTGGAAAGAAGCTTTCTGAGAAACTGCTTTGTGTTGTGTTAATTCATCTCACACAGTTACAGCTTTCCCCTCAAGAAGCCTTTGGCTGAGACTGTTCTTGTGGAATTTGCAAAGTGATATTTGGAGGCCCATAGGGGGTATGGTGAAAAAGGAAATAACTTCCGATAAAAACTGGAAAGAGGCTTTCTGAGAAACTACTTTGTGTTCTGTCAACTCATCTCACAGAGTTACAGCTTTCCCCTCAGGTAGCCGTTCGCTAAGACTGTTCTTGTGGAGTTTGCAAAGTGATATTTGGAAGCCCATAGAGGGCTATGGTGAAAAGGAAATATCTTCCGTTATAAACTGGAAAGAGGCTTTCTGAGAAACTGCTCTGTGTTCTGTTAATTCGTCTCACACAGTTACAGCGTTCCCCTCAAGAAGCCTTTCGCTAAGGCTCTTCTTGTGGGATTTGCAAAGTGATATTTGGAAGCCCCTAGAGGGCTATGGTGAAAAAGGAAATATCTTCAGTGAAAAACGGGATAGAAACTTTCTGAGAGACTGCTTTGTGTTCTGTTTATTCATCACACTGTGTTAGACCTTTCCCCTCAAGAAGCCTTTGGGAAAGACTGTTCTTGTGGAATTTGCAAAGTGATATTTGGAAGCCCATAATTTGCCATGGTGAAAAAGAAAATATCATCAGTTGAAAACTGGAAAGAAGCTTTCTGAGAGACTGCTTTGTGTTCTGTTAATTCATCTCACAATGTTACAGCTTTCCCCTCAAGAAGCCTTTCGCTAAGACTGTTCTTGTCTAATTTGCAAAGTGTTATTTGGAAGCCCATAGAGGGCTATGGTGAAAAAGGATATGTCTTAAGATAAAAACTGAAAAGAAGCTTTCTGAGAAACTGCTTTGTGTTCGTTTAATTCATCTCACAGAGTTACACATTTCCCCTCAAGAAGCCGTTCACTGAGACTGTTCTTGTGGAATTTGCAAAGTGATATTCGAAGCCCATAGAGGGCTTTGACGAAAACGGAAATATCCTAAGAAGAAAACTGAAAAGAAACTTTCTGAGAAACTGCATTGTGTTCTCTTAGTTCATCTCAGAGAGTTACAGCTTTCCCCTCAAGAAGCCGTTCCCTAAGACTGTTCTTTTGAAATTCGCAAAGTGATATTTGGAAGCCCATAGAAAGCTATTGTGAAAAAGGAAATATCTTCCGTTAAAAACTGGAAAGAAGCTTCCTGAGAAACTGCCGTATGTTCTGTGAATACATCTTAGCAAATTACAGCTTTCCCCTGAAGAAGCCCTTCGCTGAGACTGTTCTTGTGGAATTTGCAAAGCGATATTTGGAAGCCTATAGAGAGCAATGGTGAAAAAGGAAATATTTTCCGTTAAAAACTGGAAAGAAGCTTTGTGAGAAACTGCCTTGTGTTCTGTTAATTCACCTCAGAGAGTTACAGCTTTCACCTCAAGAAGACTCTCATTAAGACTGTTCTTGTGGAACTTGCAAAGTGATATTTGAAAGCCCATAGAGGGGTCTGTTGAAAAAGGAAATATCCTAAGATAAAAACTGAAAAGAAGCTTTCTGAGAAACTGCTTTGTGTTCTCATCATTGATCTCACAGAGTTACAGCTTTCTCCTCAAGAAGCTTTTCGCTAAGGCTGTTCTTGTGGAATTTGCAAAGTGATTTTTTAAGCCTACAGAGGGCTACGGTGAAAAAGGAAATATCTTCCGTTAAAAACTGGAAAGAAGCCTGCTGAGAAACGGCTTTGTGTTCTGTTAATTCAACTCACAGAGTTACAGCATTCCCCTCAAGTGGCATTTCGCTAAGACTGTTCTTCTGGAATTTGCAAAGTGATATTTGGAAGCCCATAGAGGGTTATGGTGAAAAAGGAAATATTTTCCGTCAAACACTGGAAAGAATCTTTCTGAAAAACTGCTTTGTGGTCTGTTAATTCATCTCACAGAGTTACAGCTTTCTCCCCAAGACACCATTCGCTAAGACTGTTCTTGTGGTATTTGAAAGGTGATATTTGGAATCCATAGAGGGCTATGCTGAAAAAGGATCTATCTTCCGTTAAAAACTGTAAAGAACTTTCTGAGAAACTGCTTTGTGTTCTGTTAATTCATGTCACAGAGTTCCAGCTTTCGCCTCAAGAAGCCTTTCGCTAAGGCTGTTCTTGTGGAATTTGCTAAGTGATATTTGGAAGCTCCTAAGGGCTACGGTGAAAATGGCAATATCCTAAGATAAAAACCGATAGAAGCTGTCTGAGAAACTGCTTTGTGTTCTGTTATTTCATCTCACAGAGTTAAAGCTTTCCCCTCAAGAGGACTTTGACTAAGTCTGTTATTGTGAAATTTGCAATGTTATATTTGGGAGACCATCGAGTGCTATGTTGAAAAAGGAAATATCTTCCGTTAAAAACTGGAAAGAAGCTTTCTGAGAAACTGCTTTGTGTTCTGTTAATTCATCTCACAGAGTTACAGCTTTTCCCTCAAGAAGCCTTTCGCTAAGACTCTTCTTGTGGAATTTGCAAGGTGATATTTGAAAGCCCATAGAGGGCTATGGTGAAAATGGAAATATCGTAAGAGAAAAACCAAAAAGAATCTTTCTCAGAAACTGCTTTGTTTTCTGTTGGTTCATCTCACAGAGTTAGAGATTTACCCTCAAGCATCCGTTCACTAAGACTGTTCTAGTGAAATTTGCAAAGTGATATTTGGAATCCCATAGAGGGTTACGGTGAAAAAGGAAATATCTTCAGTTAAAAACTGGAAAGAAGGTTTCTGAGAAACTGCTTTGTTTTCTGTTAATTCATTCCACAGACTTACAGGTTTCCCATCAAGAAGCCTTTCGCTGAGACTGTTCTCGTGGAATTTGCAAAGTGATATTTGGAAGCCCATAGAGAGCTATGGTGAAAAAGGAAATATCCTAAGATAAAAACTGAAATGAAGCTTTCTGGGAAACTTCTTTGTGTTCTGTTAATTCATCTCACATATTTACAGCTTTCCTCTCAAGAAGCCTTTCTCTAAGACTGTTCTTGTGGAATTTGCAAAGTGATATTTCGAAACCCTTAGACGGCTATGGTGAAAATGGAAGTATCCTAAGGCAAAAACAGTAAAGAAGCTTTCTGAGAAACTGCTTTGTATTCTGTTAGTTAACTCACAAATTTACAGCCTGCCCCTCAAGTACCTTTCGCTAAGGCTGTTCTTGTGGAATTTGCAAAGTGATTTTTTAAGACTAAAGAGCGCTACGATGAAAAAGGAAATATCCTAGGTTAAAAACTGGAAAGAAGCTTTCTGAGAAACTGCTTTGTATTCTGTTACTTCATCTCACAGAGTTACGGCTTTCCCCTCAAGAAGCCTTTCGCTAGGACTGTTCTTGTTAAATTTACAAAGTGATATTTGGAAGCCCGTAGAGGGATATGGTGAAAAAGGAAATATTTTCCGTTAAACACTGGAAAGAATCTTTCTGAAAAACTCCTTTGTGGTCTGTTAATTCATCTCACAGAGTTACAGCTTTCTCCTCAAGAAACCATTCGCTAAGACTGTTCTTGTGGAATTTGCAAGGAGATATTTGGAAGTCCTTAGAGGGCTATGGTTGAAAAGGAACAATCTTCCGTTAACAACTCTAAAGAAGCTTTCTGAGAAACTGCTTTGTGTTCTGTTAATTCATCACACAGAGATACAGCTTTCCCCTCAAGAAGACTTTCGCTAAGACTGTTCTTGTGAAATTTGCAAAGTGATATTTGGAAGCCCATCGGGGGCTATTGTGTAAAAGGAAACATCTTCAGTTAAAAACTGGAAAGAATCTTTCTGAGAAACTGCTTGGTGTTCTGTTAATTCATCTCAGAGTTACAGCGTTCCCCTCAAGACGCCTTTCGCTAAGGCTGTTCTTGTGGAAATTGCTAAGTGGTATTTGGAAGCTCGTAAAGTCTATGGTGACAATGGAAATATCTTCAGCTACCTGCTTGAAAGAAGCTTTCTGAGAAACTGCTTTGTGTTCTGTTAATTCATCTCACAGAGTTACAGCTTTCCCCTCAAGAAGCCTTTCACTAAGTCTATTCATGTGGAATTTGCAAAGTGATATTTCGAAGCCCATAGAGTGCTACGATGCAAATGGCAATATCCTAAGATAAAAACCGAAAATAACCTGTCTGAGAAACTGCTTTGTGTTCTGTTAGTTCATCTCACAGAGTTACAGCTTTCCCCTCAAGAGGCCGTTGACTAAGACTGTTCTTGTGAAATTTGCAATGTTATATTTGGGAGACCATAGAGGGCTATGGTGAAAAAGGAAATATCTTCCGTTAAAAACTGGAAAGAAGCTTTCTGAGAAACTGCCTTGTGTTCTGTTAATTAATCTCACTGAGTTACAGCTTTCCCCTCAAGAACCATTTCGCTAAGACTGTTCTTGTGTGATTTGCAAAGTGATATTTGGAAGCCCACAGAGGGCTGTGGTGAAAAGGGAAATATCTTCTGTTACAAACTGGAAAGAAGCTTTCTGAGAAACTGCTTTGTGTTCTGTAAATTCATCTCTCAGGGTTACAGCTTTCCCCTCAGGAAGCCTTTCGCTAAGACTGTTCTTGTGGAATTTGCAATGTGATATTTGGAGGATCATAGAGGGCTATGGTGAAAAAGGAAATATCTTCCGTTAAAAACAGGAAAGAGGCTTTCTGACCAACTGCTTTCTGTTCTGATAATTAAACTCACAGAGTTACAGCTTTCCCCTCAAGAAGCCTTTCGCTTAGACTGTTTTTGTGGAAATTGGAAAGTGATACTTAGAATCCCATAGAGGGCTATGGTGAAAAAGGAAATATCCTAAGATAATACTGAAAAGAAGCTTTATGAAAAACTACATTGTGTTCTGTTAATTCATCTCACAGACTTACAGCTTTCCCCTCAAGAAGCCTCTCTCTAACACTGTCCTCGTGGAATTTGCAAAGTGATATTTGGAAGCCCGTAGAGGGCTACGGTTAAAAAGGAAACATCTTCCGTTATAAACTGGAAAGAAGCTTTCTGAGAAACTGCTTTGTGTTGTGTTAATTCATCTCACACAGTTACAGCTTTCCCCTCAAGAAGCCTTTGGCTGAGACTGTTCTTGTGGAATTTGCAAAGTGATATTTGGAGGCCCATAGGGGGTATGGTGAAAAAGGAAATAACTTCCGATAAAAACTGGAAAGAGGCTTTCTGAGAAACTACTTTGTGTTCTGTCAACTCATCTCACAGAGTTACAGCTTTCCCCTCAGGTAGCTGTTCGCTAAGACTGTTCTTGTGGAGTTTGCAAAGTGATATTTGGAAGCCCATAGAGGGCTATGGTGAAAAGGAAATATCTTCCGTTATAAACTGGAAAGAGGCTTTCTGAGAAACTGCTCTGTGTTCTGTTAATTCGTCTCACACAGTTACAGCGTTCCCCTCAAGAAGCCTTTCGCTAAGGCTCTTCTTGTGGGATTTGCAAAGTGATATTTGGAAGCCCCTAGAGGGCTATGGTGAAAAAGGAAATATCTTCAGTGAAAAACGGGATAGAAACTTTCTGAGAGACTGCTTTGTGTTCTGTTTATTCATCACACTGTGTTAGACCTTTCCCCTCAAGAAGCCTTTGGGAAAGACTGTTCTTGTGGAATTTGCAAAGTGATATTTGGAAGCCCATAATTTGCCATGGTGAAAAAGAAAATATCATCAGTTGAAAACTGGAAAGAAGCTTTCTGAGAGACTGCTTTGTGTTCTGTTAATTCATCTCACAATGTTACAGCTTTCCCCTCAAGAAGCCTTTCGCTAAGACTGTTCTTGTCTAATTTGCAAAGTGTTATTTGGAAGCCCATAGAGGGCTATGGTGAAAAAGGATATGTCTTAAGATAAAAACTGAAAAGAAGCTTTCTGAGAAACTGCTTTGTGTTCGTTTACTTCATCTCACAGAGTTACACATTTCCCCTCAAGAAGCCGTTCACTGAGACTGTTCTTGTGGAATTTGCAAAGTGATATTCGAAGCCCATAGAGGGCTTTGACGAAAACGGAAATATCCTAAGAAGAAAACTGAAAAGAAACTTTCTGAGAAACTGCATTGTGTTCTCTTAGTTCATCTCAGAGAGTTACAGCTTTCCCCTCAAGAAGCCGTTCCCTAAGACTGTTCTTTTGAAATTCGCAAAGTGATATTTGGAAGCCCATAGAAAGCTATTGTGAAAAAGGAAATATCTTCCGTTAAAAACTGGAAAGAAGCTTCCTGAGAAACTGCCGTATGTTCTGTGAATACATCTTAGCAAATTACAGCTTTCCCCTGAAGAAGCCCTTCGCTGAGACTGTTCTTGTGGAATTTGCAAAGCGATATTTGGAAGCCTATAGAGAGCAATGGTGAAAAAGGAAATATTTTCCGTTAAAAACTGGAAAGAAGCTTTGTGAGAAACTGCCTTGTGTTCTGTTAATTCACCTCAGAGAGTTACAGCTTTCACCTCAAGAAGACTCTCATTAAGACTGTTCTTGTGGAACTTGCAAAGTGATATTTGAAAGCCCATAGAGGGGTCTGTTGAAAAAGGAAATATCCTAAGATAAAAACTGAAAAGAAGCTTTCTGAGAAACTGCTTTGTGTTCTCATCATTGATCTCACAGAGTTACAGCTTTCTCCTCAAGAAGCTTTTCGCTAAGGCTGTTCTTGTGGAATTTGCAAAGTGATTTTTTAAGCCTACAGAGGGCTACGGTGAAAAAGGAAATATCTTCCGTTAAAAACTGGAAAGAAGCCTGCTGAGAAACGGCTTTGTGTTCTGTTAATTCAACTCACAGAGTTACAGCATTCCCCTCAAGTGGCATTTCGCTAAGACTGTTCTTCTGGAATTTGCAAAGTGATATTTGGAAGCCCATAGAGGGTTATGGTGAAAAAGGAAATATTTTCCGTCAAACACTGGAAAGAATCTTTCTGAAAAACTGCTTTGTGGTCTGTTAATTCATCTCACAGAGTTACAGCTTTCTCCCCAAGACACCATTCGCTAAGACTGTTCTTGTGGTATTTGAAAGGTGATATTTGGAATCCATAGAGGGCTATGCTGAAAAAGGATCTATCTTCCGTTAAAAACTGTAAAGAACTTTCTGAGAAACTGCTTTGTGTTCTGTTAATTCATGTCACAGAGTTCCAGCTTTCGCCTCAAGAAGCCTTTCGCTAAGGCTGTTCTTGTGGAATTTGCTAAGTGATATTTGGAAGCTCCTAAGGGCTACGGTGAAAATGGCAATATCCTAAGATAAAAACCGATAGAAGCTGTCTGAGAAACTGCTTTGTGTTCTGTTATTTCATCTCACAGAGTTAAAGCTTTCCCCTCAAGAGGACTTTGACTAAGTCTGTTATTGTGAAATTTGCAATGTTATATTTGGGAGACCATCGAGTGCTATGTTGAAAAAGGAAATATCTTCCGTTAAAAACTGGAAAGAAGCTTTCTGAGAAACTGCTTTGTGTTCTGTTAATTCATCTCACAGAGTTACAGCTTTTCCCTCAAGAAGCCTTTCGCTAAGACTCTTCTTGTGGAATTTGCAAGGTGATATTTGAAAGCCCATAGAGGGCTATGGTGAAAATGGAAATATCGTAAGAGAAAAACCAAAAAGAATCTTTCTCAGAAACTGCTTTGTTTTCTGTTGGTTCATCTCACAGAGTTAGAGATTTACCCTCAAGCATCCGTTCACTAAGACTGTTCTAGTGAAATTTGCAAAGTGATATTTGGAATCCCATAGAGGGTTACGGTGAAAAAGGAAATATCTTCAGTTAAAAACTGGAAAGAAGGTTTCTGAGAAACTGCTTTGTTTTCTGTTAATTCATTCCACAGACTTACAGGTTTCCCATCAAGAAGCCTTTCGCTGAGACTGTTCTCGTGGAATTTGCAAAGTGATATTTGGAAGCCCATAGAGAGCTATGGTGAAAAAGGAAATATCCTAAGATAAAAACTGAAATGAAGCTTTCTGGGAAACTTCTTTGTGTTCTGTTAATTCATCTCACATATTTACAGCTTTCCTCTCAAGAAGCCTTTCTCTAAGACTGTTCTTGTGGAATTTGCAAAGTGATATTTCGAAACCCTTAGACGGCTATGGTGAAAATGGAAGTATCCTAAGGCAAAAACAGTAAAGAAGCTTTCTGAGAAACTGCTTTGTATTCTGTTAGTTAACTCACAAATTTACAGCCTGCCCCTCAAGTACCTTTCGCTAAGGCTGTTCTTGTGGAATTTGCAAAGTGATTTTTTAAGACTAAAGAGCGCTACGATGAAAAAGGAAATATCCTAGGTTAAAAACTGGAAAGAAGCTTTCTGAGAAACTGCTTTGTATTCTGTTACTTCATCTCACAGAGTTACGGCTTTCCCCTCAAGAAGCCTTTCGCTAGGACTGTTCTTGTTAAATTTACAAAGTGATATTTGGAAGCCCGTAGAGGGATATGGTGAAAAAGGAAATATTTTCCGTTAAACACTGGAAAGAATCTTTCTGAAAAACTCCTTTGTGGTCTGTTAATTCATCTCACAGAGTTACAGCTTTCTCCTCAAGAAACCATTCGCTAAGACTGTTCTTGTGGAATTTGCAAGGAGATATTTGGAAGTCCTTAGAGGGCTATGGTTGAAAAGGAACAATCTTCCGTTAACAACTCTAAAGAAGCTTTCTGAGAAACTGCTTTGTGTTCTGTTAATTCATCACACAGAGATACAGCTTTCCCCTCAAGAAGACTTTCGCTAAGACTGTTCTTGTGAAATTTGCAAAGTGATATTTGGAAGCCCATCGGGGGCTATTGTGTAAAAGGAAACATCTTCAGTTAAAAACTGGAAAGAATCTTTCTGAGAAACTGCTTGGTGTTCTGTTAATTCATCTCAGAGTTACAGCGTTCCCCTCAAGACGCCTTTCGCTAAGGCTGTTCTTGTGGAAATTGCTAAGTGGTATTTGGAAGCTCGTAAAGTCTATGGTGACAATGGAAATATCTTCAGCTACCTGCTTGAAAGAAGCTTTCTGAGAAACTGCTTTGTGTTCTGTTAATTCATCTCACAGAGTTACAGCTTTCCCCTCAAGAAGCCTTTCACTAAGTCTATTCATGTGGAATTTGCAAAGTGATATTTCGAAGCCCATGGAGTGCTACGATGCAAATGGCAATATCCTAAGATAAAAACCGAAAATAACCTGTCTGAGAAACTGCTTTGTGTTCTGTTAGTTCATCTCACAGAGTTACAGCTTTCCCCTCAAGAGGCCGTTGACTAAGACTGTTCTTGTGAAATTTGCAATGTTATATTTGGGAGACCATAGAGGGCTATGGTGAAAAAGGAAATATCTTCCGTTAAAAACTGGAAAGAAGCTTTCTGAGAAACTGCCTTGTGTTCTGTTAATTAATCTCACTGAGTTACAGCTTTCCCCTCAAGAACCATTTCGCTAAGACTGTTCTTGTGTGATTTGCAAAGTGATATTTGGAAGCCCACAGAGGGCTGTGGTGAAAAGGGAAATATCTTCTGTTACAAACTGGAAAGAAGCTTTCTGAGAAACTGCTTTGTGTTCTGTAAATTCATCTCTCAGGGTTACAGCTTTCCCCTCAGGAAGCCTTTCGCTAAGACTGTTCTTGTGGAATTTGCAATGTGATATTTGGAGGATCATAGAGGGCTATGGTGAAAAAGGAAATATCTTCCGTTAAAAACAGGAAAGAGGCTTTCTGACCAACTGCTTTCTGTTCTGATAATTAAACTCACAGAGTTACAGCTTTCCCCTCAAGAAGCCTTTCGCTTAGACTGTTTTTGTGGAAATTGGAAAGTGATACTTAGAATCCCATAGAGGGCTATGGTGAAAAAGGAAATATCCTAAGATAATACTGAAAAGAAGCTTTATGAAAAACTACATTGTGTTCTGTTAATTCATCTCACAGACTTACAGCTTTCCCCTCAAGAAGCCTCTCTCTAACACTGTCCTCGTGGAATTTGCAAAGTGATATTTGGAAGCCCGTAGAGGGCTATGGTTAAAAAGGAAACATCTTCCGTTATAAACTGGAAAGAAGCTTTCTGAGAAACTGCTTTGTGTTGTGTTAATTCATCTCACACAGTTACAGCTTTCCCCTCAAGAAGCCTTTGGCTGAGACTGTTCTTGTGGAATTTGCAAAGTGATATTTGGAGGCCCATAGGGGGTATGGTGAAAAAGGAAATAACTTCCGATAAAAACTGGAAAGAGGCTTTCTGAGAAACTACTTTGTGTTCTGTCAACTCATCTCACAGAGTTACAGCTTTCCCCTCAGGTAGCCGTTCGCTAAGACTGTTCTTGTGGAGTTTGCAAAGTGATATTTGGAAGCCCATAGAGGGCTATGGTGAAAAGGAAATATCTTCCGTTATAAACTGGAAAGAGGCTTTCTGAGAAACTGCTCTGTGTTCTGTTAATTCGTCTCACACAGTTACAGCGTTCCCCTCAAGAAGCCTTTCGCTAAGGCTCTTCTTGTGGGATTTGCAAAGTGATATTTGGAAGCCCCTAGAGGGCTATGGTGAAAAAGGAAATATCTTCAGTGAAAAACGGGATAGAAACTTTCTGAGAGACTGCTTTGTGTTCTGTTTATTCATCACACTGTGTTAGACCTTTCCCCTCAAGAAGCCTTTGGGAAAGACTGTTCTTGTGGAATTTGCAAAGTGATATTTGGAAGCCCATAATTTGCCATGGTGAAAAAGAAAATATCATCAGTTGAAAACTGGAAAGAAGCTTTCTGAGAGACTGCTTTGTGTTCTGTTAATTCATCTCACAATGTTACAGCTTTCCCCTCAAGAAGCCTTTCGCTAAGACTGTTCTTGTCTAATTTGCAAAGTGTTATTTGGAAGCCCATAGAGGGCTATGGTGAAAAAGGATATGTCTTAAGATAAAAACTGAAAAGAAGCTTTCTGAGAAACTGCTTTGTGTTCGTTTAATTCATCTCACAGAGTTACACATTTCCCCTCAAGAAGCCGTTCACTGAGACTGTTCTTGTGGAATTTGCAAAGTGATATTCGAAGCCCATAGAGGGCTTTGACGAAAACGGAAATATCCTAAGAAGAAAACTGAAAAGAAACTTTCTGAGAAACTGCATTGTGTTCTCTTAGTTCATCTCAGAGAGTTACAGCTTTCCCCTCAAGAAGCCGTTCCCTAAGACTGTTCTTTTGAAATTCGCAAAGTGATATTTGGAAGCCCATAGAAAGCTATTGTGAAAAAGGAAATATCTTCCGTTAAAAACTGGAAAGAAGCTTCCTGAGAAACTGCCGTATGTTCTGTGAATACATCTTAGCAAATTACAGCTTTCCCCTGAAGAAGCCCTTCGCTGAGACTGTTCTTGTGGAATTTGCAAAGCGATATTTGGAAGCCTATAGAGAGCAATGGTGAAAAAGGAAATATTTTCCGTTAAAAACTGGAAAGAAGCTTTGTGAGAAACTGCCTTGTGTTCTGTTAATTCACCTCAGAGAGTTACAGCTTTCACCTCAAGAAGACTCTCATTAAGACTGTTCTTGTGGAACTTGCAAAGTGATATTTGAAAGCCCATAGAGGGGTCTGTTGAAAAAGGAAATATCCTAAGATAAAAACTGAAAAGAAGCTTTCTGAGAAACTGCTTTGTGTTCTCATCATTGATCTCACAGAGTTACAGCTTTCTCCTCAAGAAGCTTTTCGCTAAGGCTGTTCTTGTGGAATTTGCAAAGTGATTTTTTAAGCCTACAGAGGGCTACGGTGAAAAAGGAAATATCTTCCGTTAAAAACTGGAAAGAAGCCTGCTGAGAAACGGCTTTGTGTTCTGTTAATTCAACTCACAGAGTTACAGCATTCCCCTCAAGTGGCATTTCGCTAAGACTGTTCTTCTGGAATTTGCAAAGTGATATTTGGAAGCCCATAGAGGGTTATGGTGAAAAAGGAAATATTTTCCGTCAAACACTGGAAAGAATCTTTCTGAAAAACTGCTTTGTGGTCTGTTAATTCATCTCACAGAGTTACAGCTTTCTCCCCAAGACACCATTCGCTAAGACTGTTCTTGTGGTATTTGAAAGGTGATATTTGGAATCCATAGAGGGCTATGCTGAAAAAGGATCTATCTTC
Organism: Chlorocebus sabaeus; assembly: GCF_047675955.1. NCBI lineage: Eukaryota > Metazoa > Chordata > Mammalia > Primates > Cercopithecidae > Chlorocebus > Chlorocebus sabaeus. The sequence goes on along the minus strand of NW_027327799.1, from coordinate 86,895 downwards.
CGTTAAAAACTGTAAAGAACTTTCTGAGAAACTGCTTTGTGTTCTGTTAATTCATGTCACAGAGTTCCAGCTTTCGCCTCAAGAAGCCTTTCGCTAAGGCTGTTCTTGTGGAATTTGCTAAGTGATATTTGGAAGCTCCTAAGGGCTACGGTGAAAATGGCAATATCCTAAGATAAAAACCGATAGAAGCTGTCTGAGAAACTGCTTTGTGTTCTGTTATTTCATCTCACAGAGTTAAAGCTTTCCCCTCAAGAGGACTTTGACTAAGTCTGTTATTGTGAAATTTGCAATGTTATATTTGGGAGACCATCGAGTGCTATGTTGAAAAAGGAAATATCTTCCGTTAAAAACTGGAAAGAAGCTTTCTGAGAAACTGCTTTGTGTTCTGTTAATTCATCTCACAGAGTTACAGCTTTTCCCTCAAGAAGCCTTTCGCTAAGACTCTTCTTGTGGAATTTGCAAGGTGATATTTGAAAGCCCATAGAGGGCTATGGTGAAAATGGAAATATCGTAAGAGAAAAACCAAAAAGAATCTTTCTCAGAAACTGCTTTGTTTTCTGTTGGTTCATCTCACAGAGTTAGAGATTTACCCTCAAGCATCCGTTCACTAAGACTGTTCTAGTGAAATTTGCAAAGTGATATTTGGAATCCCATAGAGGGTTACGGTGAAAAAGGAAATATCTTCAGTTAAAAACTGGAAAGAAGGTTTCTGAGAAACTGCTTTGTTTTCTGTTATTCATTCCACAGACTTACAGGTTTCCCATCAAGAAGCCTTTCGCTGAGACTGTTCTCGTGGAATTTGCAAAGTGATATTTGGAAGCCCATAGAGAGCTATGGTGAAAAAGGAAATATCCTAAGATAAAAACTGAAATGAAGCTTTCTGGGAAACTTCTTTGTGTTCTGTTAATTCATCTCACATATTTACAGCTTTCCTCTCAAGAAGCCTTTCTCTAAGACTGTTCTTGTGGAATTTGCAAAGTGATATTTCGAAACCCTTAGACGGCTATGGTGAAAATGGAAGTATCCTAAGGCAAAAACAGTAAAGAAGCTTTCTGAGAAACTGCTTTGTATTCTGTTAGTTAACTCACAAATTTACAGCCTGCCCCTCAAGTACCTTTCGCTAAGGCTGTTCTTGTGGAATTTGCAAAGTGATTTTTTAAGACTAAAGAGCGCTACGATGAAAAAGGAAATATCCTAGGTTAAAAACTGGAAAGAAGCTTTCTGAGAAACTGCTTTGTATTCTGTTACTTCATCTCACAGAGTTACGGCTTTCCCCTCAAGAAGCCTTTCGCTAGGACTGTTCTTGTTAAATTTACAAAGTGATATTTGGAAGCCCGTAGAGGGATATGGTGAAAAAGGAAATATTTTCCGTTAAACACTGGAAAGAATCTTTCTGAAAAACTCCTTTGTGGTCTGTTAATTCATCTCACAGAGTTACAGCTTTCTCCTCAAGAAACCATTCGCTAAGACTGTTCTTGTGGAATTTGCAAGGAGATATTTGGAAGTCCTTAGAGGGCTATGGTTGAAAAGGAACAATCTTCCGTTAACAACTCTAAAGAAGCTTTCTGAGAAACTGCTTTGTGTTCTGTTAATTCATCACACAGAGATACAGCTTTCCCCTCAAGAAGACTTTCGCTAAGACTGTTCTTGTGAAATTTGCAAAGTGATATTTGGAAGCCCATCGGGGGCTATTGTGTAAAAGGAAACATCTTCAGTTAAAAACTGGAAAGAATCTTTCTGAGAAACTGCTTGGTGTTCTGTTAATTCATCTCAGAGTTACAGCGTTCCCCTCAAGACGCCTTTCGCTAAGGCTGTTCTTGTGGAAATTGCTAAGTGGTATTTGGAAGCTCGTAAAGTCTATGGTGACAATGGAAATATCTTCAGCTACCTGCTTGAAAGAAGCTTTCTGAGAAACTGCTTTGTGTTCTGTTAATTCATCTCACAGAGTTACAGCTTTCCCCTCAAGAAGCCTTTCACTAAGTCTATTCATGTGGAATTTGCAAAGTGATATTTCGAAGCCCATGGAGTGCTACGATGCAAATGGCAATATCCTAAGATAAAAACCGAAAATAACCTGTCTGAGAAACTGCTTTGTGTTCTGTTAGTTCATCTCACAGAGTTACAGCTTTCCCCTCAAGAGGCCGTTGACTAAGACTGTTCTTGTGAAATTTGCAATGTTATATTTGGGAGACCATAGAGGGCTATGGTGAAAAAGGAAATATCTTCCGTTAAAAACTGGAAAGAAGCTTTCTGAGAAACTGCCTTGTGTTCTGTTAATTAATCTCACTGAGTTACAGCTTTCCCCTCAAGAACCATTTCGCTAAGACTGTTCTTGTGTGATTTGCAAAGTGATATTTGGAAGCCCACAGAGGGCTGTGGTGAAAAGGGAAATATCTTCTGTTACAAACTGGAAAGAAGCTTTCTGAGAAACTGCTTTGTGTTCTGTAAATTCATCTCTCAGGGTTACAGCTTTCCCCTCAGGAAGCCTTTCGCTAAGACTGTTCTTGTGGAATTTGCAATGTGATATTTGGAGGATCATAGAGGGCTATGGTGAAAAAGGAAATATCTTCCGTTAAAAACAGGAAAGAGGCTTTCTGACCAACTGCTTTCTGTTCTGATAATTAAACTCACAGAGTTAGAGCTTTCCCCTCAAGAAGCCTTTCGCTTAGACTGTTTTTGTGGAAATTGGAAAGTGATACTTAGAATCCCATAGAGGGCTATGGTGAAAAAGGAAATATCCTAAGATAATACTGAAAAGAAGCTTTATGAAAAACTACATTGTGTTCTGTTAATTCATCTCACAGACTTACAGCTTTCCCCTCAAGAAGCCTCTCTCTAACACTGTCCTCGTGGAATTTGCAAAGTGATATTTGGAAGCCCGTAGAGGGCTACGGTTAAAAAGGAAACATCTTCCGTTATAAACTGGAAAGAAGCTTTCTGAGAAACTGCTTTGTGTTGTGTTAATTCATCTCACACAGTTACAGCTTTCCCCTCAAGAAGCCTTTGGCTGAGACTGTTCTTGTGGAATTTGCAAAGTGATATTTGGAGGCCCATAGGGGGTATGGTGAAAAAGGAAATAACTTCCGATAAAAACTGGAAAGAGGCTTTCTGAGAAACTACTTTGTGTTCTGTCAACTCATCTCACAGAGTTACAGCTTTCCCCTCAGGTAGCCGTTCGCTAAGACTGTTCTTGTGGAGTTTGCAAAGTGATATTTGGAAGCCCATAGAGGGCTATGGTGAAAAGGAAATATCTTCCGTTATAAACTGGAAAGAGGCTTTCTGAGAAACTGCTCTGTGTTCTGTTAATTCGTCTCACACAGTTACAGCGTTCCCCTCAAGAAGCCTTTCGCTAAGGCTCTTCTTGTGGGATTTGCAAAGTGATATTTGGAAGCCCCTAGAGGGCTATGGTGAAAAAGGAAATATCTTCAGTGAAAAACGGGATAGAAACTTTCTGAGAGACTGCTTTGTGTTCTGTTTATTCATCACACTGTGTTAGACCTTTCCCCTCAAGAAGCCTTTGGGAAAGACTGTTCTTGTGGAATTTGCAAAGTGATATTTGGAAGCCCATAATTTGCCATGGTGAAAAAGAAAATATCATCAGTTGAAAACTGGAAAGAAGCTTTCTGAGAGACTGCTTTGTGTTCTGTTAATTCATCTCACAATGTTACAGCTTTCCCCTCAAGAAGCCTTTCGCTAAGACTGTTCTTGTCTAATTTGCAAAGTGTTATTTGGAAGCCCATAGAGGGCTATGGTGAAAAAGGATATGTCTTAAGATAAAAACTGAAAAGAAGCTTTCTGAGAAACTGCTTTGTGTTCGTTTAATTCATCTCACAGAGTTACACATTTCCCCTCAAGAAGCCGTTCACTGAGACTGTTCTTGTGGAATTTGCAAAGTGATATTCGAAGCCCATAGAGGGCTTTGACGAAAACGGAAATATCCTAAGAAGAAAACTGAAAAGAAACTTTCTGAGAAACTGCATTGTGTTCTCTTAGTTCATCTCAGAGAGTTACAGCTTTCCCCTCAAGAAGCCGTTCCCTAAGACTGTTCTTTTGAAATTCGCAAAGTGATATTTGGAAGCCCATAGAAAGCTATTGTGAAAAAGGAAATATCTTCCGTTAAAAACTGGAAAGAAGCTTCCTGAGAAACTGCCGTATGTTCTGTGAATACATCTTAGCAAATTACAGCTTTCCCCTGAAGAAGCCCTTCGCTGAGACTGTTCTTGTGGAATTTGCAAAGCGATATTTGGAAGCCTATAGAGAGCAATGGTGAAAAAGGAAATATTTTCCGTTAAAAACTGGAAAGAAGCTTTGTGAGAAACTGCCTTGTGTTCTGTTAATTCACCTCAGAGAGTTACAGCTTTCACCTCAAGAAGACTCTCATTAAGACTGTTCTTGTGGAACTTGCAAAGTGATATTTGAAAGCCCATAGAGGGGTCTGTTGAAAAAGGAAATATCCTAAGATAAAAACTGAAAAGAAGCTTTCTGAGAAACTGCTTTGTGTTCTCATCATTGATCTCACAGAGTTACAGCTTTCTCCTCAAGAAGCTTTTCGCTAAGGCTGTTCTTGTGGAATTTGCAAAGTGATTTTTTAAGCCTACAGAGGGCTACGGTGAAAAAGGAAATATCTTCCGTTAAAAACTGGAAAGAAGCCTGCTGAGAAACGGCTTTGTGTTCTGTTAATTCAACTCACAGAGTTACAGCATTCCCCTCAAGTGGCATTTCGCTAAGACTGTTCTTCTGGAATTTGCAAAGTGATATTTGGAAGCCCATAGAGGGTTATGGTGAAAAAGGAAATATTTTCCGTCAAACACTGGAAAGAATCTTTCTGAAAAACTGCTTTGTGGTCTGTTAATTCATCTCACAGAGTTACAGCTTTCTCCCCAAGACACCATTCGCTAAGACTGTTCTTGTGGTATTTGAAAGGTGATATTTGGAATCCATAGAGGGCTATGCTGAAAAAGGATCTATCTTCCGTTAAAAACTGTAAAGAACTTTCTGAGAAACTGCTTTGTGTTCTGTTAATTCATGTCACAGAGTTCCAGCTTTCGCCTCAAGAAGCCTTTCGCTAAGGCTGTTCTTGTGGAATTTGCTAAGTGATATTTGGAAGCTCCTAAGGGCTACGGTGAAAATGGCAATATCCTAAGATAAAAACCGATAGAAGCTGTCTGAGAAACTGCTTTGTGTTCTGTTATTTCATCTCACAGAGTTAAAGCTTTCCCCTCAAGAGGACTTTGACTAAGTCTGTTATTGTGAAATTTGCAATGTTATATTTGGGAGACCATCGAGTGCTATGTTGAAAAAGGAAATATCTTCCGTTAAAAACTGGAAAGAAGCTTTCTGAGAAACTGCTTTGTGTTCTGTTAATTCATCTCACAGAGTTACAGCTTTTCCCTCAAGAAGCCTTTCGCTAAGACTCTTCTTGTGGAATTTGCAAGGTGATATTTGAAAGCCCATAGAGGGCTATGGTGAAAATGGAAATATCGTAAGAGAAAAACCAAAAAGAATCTTTCTCAGAAACTGCTTTGTTTTCTGTTGGTTCATCTCACAGAGTTAGAGATTTACCCTCAAGCATCCGTTCACTAAGACTGTTCTAGTGAAATTTGCAAAGTGATATTTGGAATCCCATAGAGGGTTACGGTGAAAAAGGAAATATCTTCAGTTAAAAACTGGAAAGAAGGTTTCTGAGAAACTGCTTTGTTTTCTGTTAATTCATTCCACAGACTTACAGGTTTCCCATCAAGAAGCCTTTCGCTGAGACTGTTCTCGTGGAATTTGCAAAGTGATATTTGGAAGCCCATAGAGAGCTATGGTGAAAAAGGAAATATCCTAAGATAAAAACTGAAATGAAGCTTTCTGGGAAACTTCTTTGTGTTCTGTTAATTCATCTCACATATTTACAGCTTTCCTCTCAAGAAGCCTTTCTCTAAGACTGTTCTTGTGGAATTTGCAAAGTGATATTTCGAAACCCTTAGACGGCTATGGTGAAAATGGAAGTATCCTAAGGCAAAAACAGTAAAGAAGCTTTCTGAGAAACTGCTTTGTATTCTGTTAGTTAACTCACAAATTTACAGCCTGCCCCTCAAGTACCTTTCGCTAAGGCTGTTCTTGTGGAATTTGCAAAGTGATTTTTTAAGACTAAAGAGCGCTACGATGAAAAAGGAAATATCCTAGGTTAAAAACTGGAAAGAAGCTTTCTGAGAAACTGCTTTGTATTCTGTTACTTCATCTCACAGAGTTACGGCTTTCCCCTCAAGAAGCCTTTCGCTAGGACTGTTCTTGTTAAATTTACAAAGTGATATTTGGAAGCCCGTAGAGGGATATGGTGAAAAAGGAAATATTTTCCGTTAAACACTGGAAAGAATCTTTCTGAAAAACTCCTTTGTGGTCTGTTAATTCATCTCACAGAGTTACAGCTTTCTCCTCAAGAAACCATTCGCTAAGACTGTTCTTGTGGAATTTGCAAGGAGATATTTGGAAGTCCTTAGAGGGCTATGGTTGAAAAGGAACAATCTTCCGTTAACAACTCTAAAGAAGCTTTCTGAGAAACTGCTTTGTGTTCTGTTAATTCATCACACAGAGATACAGCTTTCCCCTCAAGAAGACTTTCGCTAAGACTGTTCTTGTGAAATTTGCAAAGTGATATTTGGAAGCCCATCGGGGGCTATTGTGTAAAAGGAAACATCTTCAGTTAAAAACTGGAAAGAATCTTTCTGAGAAACTGCTTGGTGTTCTGTTAATTCATCTCAGAGTTACAGCGTTCCCCTCAAGACGCCTTTCGCTAAGGCTGTTCTTGTGGAAATTGCTAAGTGGTATTTGGAAGCTCGTAAAGTCTATGGTGACAATGGAAATATCTTCAGCTACCTGCTTGAAAGAAGCTTTCTGAGAAACTGCTTTGTGTTCTGTTAATTCATCTCACAGAGTTACAGCTTTCCCCTCAAGAAGCCTTTCACTAAGTCTATTCATGTGGAATTTGCAAAGTGATATTTCGAAGCCCATGGAGTGCTACGATGCAAATGGCAATATCCTAAGATAAAAACCGAAAATAACCTGTCTGAGAAACTGCTTTGTGTTCTGTTAGTTCATCTCACAGAGTTACAGCTTTCCCCTCAAGAGGCCGTTGACTAAGACTGTTCTTGTGAAATTTGCAATGTTATATTTGGGAGACCATAGAGGGCTATGGTGAAAAAGGAAATATCTTCCGTTAAAAACTGGAAAGAAGCTTTCTGAGAAACTGCCTTGTGTTCTGTTAATTAATCTCACTGAGTTACAGCTTTCCCCTCAAGAACCATTTCGCTAAGACTGTTCTTGTGTGATTTGCAAAGTGATATTTGGAAGCCCACAGAGGGCTGTGGTGAAAAGGGAAATATCTTCTGTTACAAACTGGAAAGAAGCTTTCTGAGAAACTGCTTTGTGTTCTGTAAATTCATCTCTCAGGGTTACAGCTTTCCCCTCAGGAAGCCTTTCGCTAAGACTGTTCTTGTGGAATTTGCAATGTGATATTTGGAGGATCATAGAGGGCTATGGTGAAAAAGGAAATATCTTCCGTTAAAAACAGGAAAGAGGCTTTCTGACCAACTGCTTTCTGTTCTGATAATTAAACTCACAGAGTTACAGCTTTCCCCTCAAGAAGCCTTTCGCTTAGACTTAGACTGTTTTTGTGGAAATTGGAAAGTGATACTTAGAATCCCATAGAGGGCTATGGTGAAAAAGGAAATATCCTAAGATAATACTGAAAAGAAGCTTTATGAAAAACTACATTGTGTTCTGTTAATTCATCTCACAGACTTACAGCTTTCCCCTCAAGAAGCCTCTCTCTAACACTGTCCTCGTGGAATTTGCAAAGTGATATTTGGAAGCCCGTAGAGGGCTACGGTTAAAAAGGAAACATCTTCCGTTATAAACTGGAAAGAAGCTTTCTGAGAAACTGCTTTGTGTTGTGTTAATTCATCTCACACAGTTACAGCTTTCCCCTCAAGAAGCCTTTGGCTGAGACTGTTCTTGTGGAATTTGCAAAGTGATATTTGGAGGCCCATAGGGGGTATGGTGAAAAAGGAAATAACTTCCGATAAAAACTGGAAAGAGGCTTTCTGAGAAACTACTTTGTGTTCTGTCAACTCATCTCACAGAGTTACAGCTTTCCCCTCAGGTAGCCGTTCGCTAAGACTGTTCTTGTGGAGTTTGCAAAGTGATATTTGGAAGCCCATAGAGGGCTATGGTGAAAAGGAAATATCTTCCGTTATAAACTGGAAAGAGGCTTTCTGAGAAACTGCTCTGTGTTCTGTTAATTCGTCTCACACAGTTACAGCGTTCCCCTCAAGAAGCCTTTCGCTAAGGCTCTTCTTGTGGGATTTGCAAAGTGATATTTGGAAGCCCCTAGAGGGCTATGGTGAAAAAGGAAATATCTTCAGTGAAAAACGGGATAGAAACTTTCTGAGAGACTGCTTTGTGTTCTGTTTATTCATCACACTGTGTTAGACCTTTCCCCTCAAGAAGCCTTTGGGAAAGACTGTTCTTGTGGAATTTGCAAAGTGATATTTGGAAGCCCATAATTTGCCATGGTGAAAAAGAAAATATCATCAGTTGAAAACTGGAAAGAAGCTTTCTGAGAGACTGCTTTGTGTTCTGTTAATTCATCTCACAATGTTACAGCTTTCCCCTCAAGAAGCCTTTCGCTAAGACTGTTCTTGTCTAATTTGCAAAGTGTTATTTGGAAGCCCATAGAGGGCTATGGTGAAAAAGGATATGTCTTAAGATAAAAACTGAAAAGAAGCTTTCTGAGAAACTGCTTTGTGTTCGTTTAATTCATCTCACAGAGTTACACATTTCCCCTCAAGAAGCCGTTCACTGAGACTGTTCTTGTGGAATTTGCAAAGTGATATTCGAAGCCCATAGAGGGCTTTGACGAAAACGGAAATATCCTAAGAAGAAAACTGAAAAGAAACTTTCTGAGAAACTGCATTGTGTTCTCTTAGTTCATCTCAGAGAGTTACAGCTTTCCCCTCAAGAAGCCGTTCCCTAAGACTGTTCTTTTGAAATTCGCAAAGTGATATTTGGAAGCCCATAGAAAGCTATTGTGAAAAAGGAAATATCTTCCGTTAAAAACTGGAAAGAAGCTTCCTGAGAAACTGCCGTATGTTCTGTGAATACATCTTAGCAAATTACAGCTTTCCCCTGAAGAAGCCCTTCGCTGAGACTGTTCTTGTGGAATTTGCAAAGCGATATTTGGAAGCCTATAGAGAGCAATGGTGAAAAAGGAAATATTTTCCGTTAAAAACTGGAAAGAAGCTTTGTGAGAAACTGCCTTGTGTTCTGTTAATTCACCTCAGAGAGTTACAGCTTTCACCTCAAGAAGACTCTCATTAAGACTGTTCTTGTGGAACTTGCAAAGTGATATTTGAAAGCCCATAGAGGGGTCTGTTGAAAAAGGAAATATCCTAAGATAAAAACTGAAAAGAAGCTTTCTGAGAAACTGCTTTGTGTTCTCATCATTGATCTCACAGAGTTACAGCTTTCTCCTCAAGAAGCTTTTCGCTAAGGCTGTTCTTGTGGAATTTGCAAAGTGATTTTTTAAGCCTACAGAGGGCTACGGTGAAAAAGGAAATATCTTCCGTTAAAAACTGGAAAGAAGCCTGCTGAGAAACGGCTTTGTGTTCTGTTAATTCAACTCACAGAGTTACAGCATTCCCCTCAAGTGGCATTTCGCTAAGACTGTTCTTCTGGAATTTGCAAAGTGATATTTGGAAGCCCATAGAGGGTTATGGTGAAAAAGGAAATATTTTCCGTCAAACACTGGAAAGAATCTTTCTGAAAAACTGCTTTGTGGTCTGTTAATTCATCTCACAGAGTTACAGCTTTCTCCCCAAGACACCATTCGCTAAGACTGTTCTTGTGGTATTTGAAAGGTGATATTTGGAATCCATAGAGGGCTATGCTGAAAAAGGATCTATCTTCCGTTAAAAACTGTAAAGAACTTTCTGAGAAACTGCTTTGTGTTCTGTTAATTCATGTCACAGAGTTCCAGCTTTCGCCTCAAGAAGCCTTTCGCTAAGGCTGTTCTTGTGGAATTTGCTAAGTGATATTTGGAAGCTCCTAAGGGCTACGGTGAAAATGGCAATATCCTAAGATAAAAACCGATAGAAGCTGTCTGAGAAACTGCTTTGTGTTCTGTTATTTCATCTCACAGAGTTAAAGCTTTCCCCTCAAGAGGACTTTGACTAAGTCTGTTATTGTGAAATTTGCAATGTTATATTTGGGAGACCATCGAGTGCTATGTTGAAAAAGGAAATATCTTCCGTTAAAAACTGGAAAGAAGCTTTCTGAGAAACTGCTTTGTGTTCTGTTAATTCATCTCACAGAGTTACAGCTTTTCCCTCAAGAAGCCTTTCGCTAAGACTCTTCTTGTGGAATTTGCAAGGTGATATTTGAAAGCCCATAGAGGGCTATGGTGAAAATGGAAATATCGTAAGAGAAAAACCAAAAAGAATCTTTCTCAGAAACTGCTTTGTTTTCTGTTGGTTCATCTCACAGAGTTAGAGATTTACCCTCAAGCATCCGTTCACTAAGACTGTTCTAGTGAAATTTGCAAAGTGATATTTGGAATCCCATAGAGGGTTACGGTGAAAAAGGAAATATCTTCAGTTAAAAACTGGAAAGAAGGTTTCTGAGAAACTGCTTTGTTTTCTGTTAATTCATTCCACAGACTTACAGGTTTCCCATCAAGAAGCCTTTCGCTGAGACTGTTCTCGTGGAATTTGCAAAGTGATATTTGGAAGCCCATAGAGAGCTATGGTGAAAAAGGAAATATCCTAAGATAAAAACTGAAATGAAGCTTTCTGGGAAACTTCTTTGTGTTCTGTTAATTCATCTCACATATTTACAGCTTTCCTCTCAAGAAGCCTTTCTCTAAGACTGTTCTTGTGGAATTTGCAAAGTGATATTTCGAAACCCTTAGACGGCTATGGTGAAAATGGAAGTATCCTAAGGCAAAAACAGTAAAGAAGCTTTCTGAGAAACTGCTTTGTATTCTGTTAGTTAACTCACAAATTTACAGCCTGCCCCTCAAGTACCTTTCGCTAAGGCTGTTCTTGTGGAATTTGCAAAGTGATTTTTTAAGACTAAAGAGCGCTACGATGAAAAAGGAAATATCCTAGGTTAAAAACTGGAAAGAAGCTTTCTGAGAAACTGCTTTGTATTCTGTTACTTCATCTCACAGAGTTACGGCTTTCCCCTCAAGAAGCCTTTCGCTAGGACTGTTCTTGTTAAATTTACAAAGTGATATTTGGAAGCCCGTAGAGGGATATGGTGAAAAAGGAAATATTTTCCGTTAAACACTGGAAAGAATCTTTCTGAAAAACTCCTTTGTGGTCTGTTAATTCATCTCACAGAGTTACAGCTTTCTCCTCAAGAAACCATTCGCTAAGACTGTTCTTGTGGAATTTGCAAGGAGATATTTGGAAGTCCTTAGAGGGCTATGGTTGAAAAGGAACAATCTTCCGTTAACAACTCTAAAGAAGCTTTCTGAGAAACTGCTTTGTGTTCTGTTAATTCATCACACAGAGATACAGCTTTCCCCTCAAGAAGACTTTCGCTAAGACTGTTCTTGTGAAATTTGCAAAGTGATATTTGGAAGCCCATCGGGGGCTATTGTGTAAAAGGAAACATCTTCAGTTAAAAACTGGAAAGAATCTTTCTGAGAAACTGCTTGGTGTTCTGTTAATTCATCTCAGAGTTACAGCGTTCCCCTCAAGACGCCTTTCGCTAAGGCTGTTCTTGTGGAAATTGCTAAGTGGTATTTGGAAGCTCGTAAAGTCTATGGTGACAATGGAAATATCTTCAGCTACCTGCTTGAAAGAAGCTTTCTGAGAAACTGCTTTGTGTTCTGTTAATTCATCTCACAGAGTTACAGCTTTCCCCTCAAGAAGCCTTTCACTAAGTCTATTCATGTGGAATTTGCAAAGTGATATTTCGAAGCCCATAGAGTGCTACGATGCAAATGGCAATATCCTAAGATAAAAACCGAAAATAACCTGTCTGAGAAACTGCTTTGTGTTCTGTTAGTTCATCTCACAGAGTTACAGCTTTCCCCTCAAGAGGCCGTTGACTAAGACTGTTCTTGTGAAATTTGCAATGTTATATTTGGGAGACCATAGAGGGCTATGGTGAAAAAGGAAATATCTTCCGTTAAAAACTGGAAAGAAGCTTTCTGAGAAACTGCCTTGTGTTCTGTTAATTAATCTCACTGAGTTACAGCTTTCCCCTCAAGAACCATTTCGCTAAGACTGTTCTTGTGTGATTTGCAAAGTGATATTTGGAAGCCCACAGAGGGCTGTGGTGAAAAGGGAAATATCTTCTGTTACAAACTGGAAAGAAGCTTTCTGAGAAACTGCTTTGTGTTCTGTAAATTCATCTCTCAGGGTTACAGCTTTCCCCTCAGGAAGCCTTTCGCTAAGACTGTTCTTGTGGAATTTGCAATGTGATATTTGGAGGATCATAGAGGGCTATGGTGAAAAAGGAAATATCTTCCGTTAAAAACAGGAAAGAGGCTTTCTGACCAACTGCTTTCTGTTCTGATAATTAAACTCACAGAGTTACAGCTTTCCCCTCAAGAAGCCTTTCGCTTAGACTTAGACTGTTTTTGTGGAAATTGGAAAGTGATACTTAGAATCCCATAGAGGGCTATGGTGAAAAAGGAAATATCCTAAGATAATACTGAAAAGAAGCTTTATGAAAAACTACATTGTGTTCTGTTAATTCATCTCACAGACTTACAGCTTTCCCCTCAAGAAGCCTCTCTCTAACACTGTCCTCGTGGAATTTGCAAAGTGATATTTGGAAGCCCGTAGAGGGCTACGGTTAAAAAGGAAACATCTTCCGTTATAAACTGGAAAGAAGCTTTCTGAGAAACTGCTTTGTGTTGTGTTAATTCATCTCACACAGTTACAGCTTTCCCCTCAAGAAGCCTTTGGCTGAGACTGTTCTTGTGGAATTTGCAAAGTGATATTTGGAGGCCCATAGGGGGTATGGTGAAAAAGGAAATAACTTCCGATAAAAACTGGAAAGAGGCTTTCTGAGAAACTACTTTGTGTTCTGTCAACTCATCTCACAGAGTTACAGCTTTCCCCTCAGGTAGCCGTTCGCTAAGACTGTTCTTGTGGAGTTTGCAAAGTGATATTTGGAAGCCCATAGAGGGCTATGGTGAAAAGGAAATATCTTCCGTTATAAACTGGAAAGAGGCTTTCTGAGAAACTGCTCTGTGTTCTGTTAATTCGTCTCACACAGTTACAGCGTTCCCCTCAAGAAGCCTTTCGCTAAGGCTCTTCTTGTGGGATTTGCAAAGTGATATTTGGAAGCCCCTAGAGGGCTATGGTGAAAAAGGAAATATCTTCAGTGAAAAACGGGATAGAAACTTTCTGAGAGACTGCTTTGTGTTCTGTTTATTCATCACACTGTGTTAGACCTTTCCCCTCAAGAAGCCTTTGGGAAACACTGTTCTTGTGGAATTTGCAAAGTGATATTTGGAAGCCCATAATTTGCCATGGTGAAAAAGAAAATATCATCAGTTGAAAACTGGAAAGAAGCTTTCTGAGAGACTGCTTTGTGTTCTGTTAATTCATCTCACAATGTTACAGCTTTCCCCTCAAGAAGCCTTTCGCTAAGACTGTTCTTGTCTAATTTGCAAAGTGTTATTTGGAAGCCCATAGAGGGCTATGGTGAAAAAGGATATGTCTTAAGATAAAAACTGAAAAGAAGCTTTCTGAGAAACTGCTTTGTGTTCGTTTAATTCATCTCACAGAGTTACACATTTCCCCTCAAGAAGCCGTTCACTGAGACTGTTCTTGTGGAATTTGCAAAGTGATATTCGAAGCCCATAGAGGGCTTTGACGAAAACGGAAATATCCTAAGAAGAAAACTGAAAAGAAACTTTCTGAGAAACTGCATTGTGTTCTCTTAGTTCATCTCAGAGAGTTACAGCTTTCCCCTCAAGAAGCCGTTCCCTAAGACTGTTCTTTTGAAATTCGCAAAGTGATATTTGGAAGCCCATAGAAAGCTATTGTGAAAAAGGAAATATCTTCCGTTAAAAACTGGAAAGAAGCTTCCTGAGAAACTGCCGTATGTTCTGTGAATACATCTTAGCAAATTACAGCTTTCCCCTGAAGAAGCCCTTCGCTGAGACTGTTCTTGTGGAATTTGCAAAGCGATATTTGGAAGCCTATAGAGAGCAATGGTGAAAAAGGAAATATTTTCCGTTAAAAACTGGAAAGAAGCTTTGTGAGAAACTGCCTTGTGTTCTGTTAATTCACCTCAGAGAGTTACAGCTTTCACTTCAAGAAGACTCTCATTAAGACTGTTCTTGTGGAACTTGCAAAGTGATATTTGAAAGCCCATAGAGGGGTCTGTTGAAAAAGGAAATATCCTAAGATAAAAACTGAAAAGAAGCTTTCTGAGAAACTGCTTTGTGTTCTCATCATTGATCTCACAGAGTTACAGCTTTCTCCTCAAGAAGCTTTTCGCTAAGGCTGTTCTTGTGGAATTTGCAAAGTGATTTTTTAAGCCTACAGAGGGCTACGGTGAAAAAGGAAATATCTTCCGTCAAACACTGGAAAGAATCTTTCTGAAAAACTGCTTTGTGGTCTGTTAATTCATCTCACAGAGTTACAGCTTTCTCCCCAAGACACCATTCGCTAAGACTGTTCTTGTGGTATTTGAAAGGTGATATTTGGAATCCATAGAGGGCTATGCTGAAAAAGGATCTATCTTCCGTTAAAAACTGTAAAGAACTTTCTGAGAAACTGCTTTGTGTTCTGTTAATTCATGTCACAGAGTTCCAGCTTTCGCCTCAAGAAGCCTTTCGCTAAGGCTGTTCTTGTGGAATTTGCTAAGTGATATTTGGAAGCTCCTAAGGGCTACGGTGAAAATGGCAATATCCTAAGATAAAAACCGATAGAAGCTGTCTGAGAAACTGCTTTGTGTTCTGTTATTTCATCTCACAGAGTTAAAGCTTTCCCCTCAAGAGGACTTTGACTAAGTCTGTTATTGTGAAATTTGCAATGTTATATTTGGGAGACCATCGAGTGCTATGTTGAAAAAGGAAATATCTTCCGTTAAAAACTGGAAAGAAGCTTTCTGAGAAACTGCTTTGTGTTCTGTTAATTCATCTCACAGAGTTACAGCTTTTCCCTCAAGAAGCCTTTCGCTAAGACTCTTCTTGTGGAATTTGCAAGGTGATATTTGAAAGCCCATAGAGGGCTATGGTGAAAATGGAAATATCGTAAGAGAAAAACCAAAAAGAATCTTTCTCAGAAACTGCTTTGTTTTCTGTTAGTTCATCTCACAGAGTTAGAGATTTACCCTCAAGCATCCGTTCACTAAGACTGTTCTAGTGAAATTTGCAAAGTGATATTTGGAATCCCATAGAGGGTTACGGTGAAAAAGGAAATATCTTCAGTTAAAAACTGGAAAGAAGGTTTCTGAGAAACTGCTTTGTTTTCTGTTAATTCATTCCACAGACTTACAGGTTTCCCATCAAGAAGCCTTTCGCTGAGACTGTTCTCGTGGAATTTGCAAAGTGATATTTGGAAGCCCATAGAGAGCTATGGTGAAAAAGGAAATATCCTAAGATAAAAACTGAAATGAAGCTTTCTGGGAAACTTCTTTGTGTTCTGTTAATTCATCTCACATATTTACAGCTTTCCTCTCAAGAAGCCTTTCTCTAAGACTGTTCTTGTGGAATTTGCAAAGTGATATTTCGAAACCCTTAGACGGCTATGGTGAAAATGGAAGTATCCTAAGGCAAAAACAGTAAAGAAGCTTTCTGAGAAACTGCTTTGTATTCTGTTAGTTAACTCACAAATTTACAGCCTGCCCCTCAAGTACCTTTCGCTAAGACTGTTCTTGTGGAATTTGCAAAGTGATTTTTTAAGACTAAAGAGCGCTACGATGAAAAAGGAAATATCCTAGGTTAAAAACTGGAAAGAAGCTTTCTGAGAAACTGCTTTGTATTCTGTTACTTCATCTCACAGAGTTACGGCTTTCCCCTCAAGAAGCCTTTCGCTAGGACTGTTCTTGTTAAATTTACAAAGTGATATTTGGAAGCCCGTAGAGGGATATGGTGAAAAAGGAAATATTTTCCGTTAAACACTGGAAAGAATCTTTCTGAAAAACTCCTTTGTGGTCTGTTAATTCATCTCACAGAGTTACAGCTTTCTCCTCAAGAAACCATTCGCTAAGACTGTTCTTATGGAATTTGCAAGGAGATATTTGGAAGTCCTTAGAGGGCTATGGTTGAAAAGGAACAATCTTCCGTTAACAACTCTAAAGAAGCTTTCTGAGAAACTGCTTTGTGTTCTGTTAATTCATCACACAGAGATACAGCTTTCCCCTCAAGAAGACTTTCGCTAAGACTGTTCTTGTGAAATTTGCAAAGTGATATTTGGAAGCCCATCGGGGGCTATTGTGTAAAAGGAAACATCTTCAGTTAAAAACTGGAAAGAATCTTTCTGAGAAACTGCTTGGTGTTCTGTTAATTCATCTCAGAGTTACAGCGTTCCCCTCAAGACGCCTTTCGCTAAGGCTGTTCTTGTGGAAATTGCTAAGTGGTATTTGGAAGCTCGTAAAGTCTATGGTGACAATGGAAATATCTTCAGCTACCTGCTTGAAAGAAGCTTTCTGAGAAACTGCTTTGTGTTCTGTTAATTCATCTCACAGAGTTACAGCTATCCCCTCAAGAAGCCTTTCACTAAGTCTATTCATGTGGAATTTGCAAAGTGATATTTCGAAGCCCATAGAGTGCTACGATGCAAATGGCAATATCCTAAGATAAAAACCGAAAATAACCTGTCTGAGAAACTGCTTTGTGTTCTGTTAGTTCATCTCACAGAGTTACAGCTTTCCCCTCAAGAGGCCGTTGACTAAGACTGTTCTTGTGAAATTTGCAATGTTATATTTGGGAGACCATAGAGGGCTATGGTGAAAAAGGAAATATCTTCCGTTAAAAACTGGAAAGAAGCTTTCTGAGAAACTGCCTTGTGTTCTGTTAATTAATCTCACTGAGTTACAGCTTTCCCCTCAAGAACCATTTCGCTAAGACTGTTCTTGTGTGATTTGCAAAGTGATATTTGGAAGCCCACAGAGGGCTGTGGTGAAAAGGGAAATATCTTCTGTTACAAACTGGAAAGAAGCTTTCTGAGAAACTGCTTTGTGTTCTGTAAATTCATCTCTCAGGGTTACAGCTTTCCCCTCAGGAAGCCTTTCGCTAAGACTGTTCTTGTGGAATTTGCAATGTGATATTTGGAGGATCATAGAGGGCTATGGTGAAAAAGGAAATATCTTCCGTTAAAAACAGGAAAGAGGCTTTCTGACCAACTGCTTTCTGTTCTGATAATTAAACTCACAGAGTTACAGCTTTCCCCTCAAGAAGCCTTTCGCTTAGACTGTTTTTGTGGAAATTGGAAAGTGATACTTAGAATCCCATAGAGGGCTATGGTGAAAAAGGAAATATCCTAAGATAATACTGAAAAGAAGCTTTATGAAAAACTACATTGTGTTCTGTTAATTCATCTCACAGACTTACAGCTTTCCCCTCAAGAAGCCTCTCTCTAACACTGTCCTCGTGGAATTTGCAAAGTGATATTTGGAAGCCCGTAGAGGGCTACGGTTAAAAAGGAAACATCTTCCATTATAAACTGGAAAGAAGCTTTCTGAGAAACTGCTTTGTGTTGTGTTAATTCATCTCACACAGTTACAGCTTTCCCCTCAAGAAGCCTTTGGCTGAGACTGTTCTTGTGGAATTTGCAAAGTGATATTTGGAGGCCCATAGGGGGTATGGTGAAAAAGGAAATAACTTCCGATAAAAACTGGAAAGAGGCTTTCTGAGAAACTACTTTGTGTTCTGTCAACTCATCTCACAGAGTTACAGCTTTCCCCTCAGGTAGCCGTTCGCTAAGACTGTTCTTGTGGAGTTTGCAAAGTGATATTTGGAAGCCCATAGAGGGCTATGGTGAAAAGGAAATATCTTCCGTTATAAACTGGAAAGAGGCTTTCTGAGAAACTGCTCTGTGTTCTGTTAATTCGTCTCACACAGTTACAGCGTTCCCCTCAAGAAGCCTTTCGCTAAGGCTCTTCTTGTGGGATTTGCAAAGTGATATTTGGAAGCCCCTAGAGGGCTATGGTGAAAAAGGAAATATCTTCAGTGAAAAACGGGATAGAAACTTTCTGAGAGACTGCTTTGTGTTCTGTTTATTCATCACACTGTGTTAGACCTTTCCCCTCAAGAAGCCTTTGGGAAAGACTGTTCTTGTGGAATTTGCAAAGTGATATTTGGAAGCCCATAATTTGCCATGGTGAAAAAGAAAATATCATCAGTTGAAAACTGGAAAGAAGCTTTCTGAGAGACTGCTTTGTGTTCTGTTAATTCATCTCACAATGTTACAGCTTTCCCCTCAAGAAGCCTTTCGCTAAGACTGTTCTTGTCTAATTTGCAAAGTGTTATTTGGAAGCCCATAGAGGGCTATGGTGAAAAAGGATATGTCTTAAGATAAAAACTGAAAAGAAGCTTTCTGAGAAACTGCTTTGTGTTCGTTTAATTCATCTCACAGAGTTACACATTTCCCCTCAAGAAGCCGTTCACTGAGACTGTTCTTGTGGAATTTGCAAAGTGATATTCGAAGCCCATAGAGGGCTTTGACGAAAACGGAAATATCCTAAGAAGAAAACTGAAAAGAAACTTTCTGAGAAACTGCATTGTGTTCTCTTAGTTCATCTCAGAGAGTTACAGCTTTCCCCTCAAGAAGCCGTTCCCTAAGACTGTTCTTTTGAAATTCGCAAAGTGATATTTGGAAGCCCATAGAAAGCTATTGTGAAAAAGGAAATATCTTCCGTTAAAAACTGGAAAGAAGCTTCCTGAGAAACTGCCGTATGTTCTGTGAATACATCTTAGCAAATTACAGCTTTCCCCTGAAGAAGCCCTTCGCTGAGACTGTTCTTGTGGAATTTGCAAAGCGATATTTGGAAGCCTATAGAGAGCAATGGTGAAAAAGGAAATATTTTCCGTTAAAAACTGGAAAGAAGCTTTGTGAGAAACTGCCTTGTGTTCTGTTAATTCACCTCAGAGAGTTACAGCTTTCACCTCAAGAAGACTCTCATTAAGACTGTTCTTGTGGAACTTGCAAAGTGATATTTGAAAGCCCATAGAGGGGTCTGTTGAAAAAGGAAATATCCTAAGATAAAAACTGAAAACAAGCTTTCTGAGAAACTGCTTTGTGTTCTCATCATTGATCTCACAGAGTTACAGCTTTCTCCTCAAGAAGCTTTTCGCTAAGGCTGTTCTTGTGGAATTTGCAAAGTGATTTTTTAAGCCTACAGAGGGCTACGGTGAAAAAGGAAATATCTTCCGTTAAAAACTGGAAAGAAGCCTGCTGAGAAACGGCTTTGTGTTCTGTTAATTCAACTCACAGAGTTACAGCATTCCCCTCAAGTGGCATTTCGCTAAGACTGTTCTTCTGGAATTTGCAAAGTGATATTTGGAAGCCCATAGAGGGTTATGGTGAAAAAGGAAATATTTTCCGTCAAACACTGGAAAGAATCTTTCTGAAAAACTGCTTTGTGGTCTGTTAATTCATCTCACAGAGTTACAGCTTTCTCCCCAAGACACCATTCGCTAAGACTGTTCTTGTGGTATTTGAAAGGTGATATTTGGAATCCATAGAGGGCTATGCTGAAAAAGGATCTATCTTCCGTTAAAAACTGTAAAGAACTTTCTGAGAAACTGCTTTGTGTTCTGTTAATTCATGTCACAGAGTTCCAGCTTTCGCCTCAAGAAGCCTTTCGCTAAGGCTGTTCTTGTGGAATTTGCTAAGTGATATTTGGAAGCTCCTAAGGGCTACGGTGAAAATGGCAATATCCTAAGATAAAAACCGATAGAAGCTGTCTGAGAAACTGCTTTGTGTTCTGTTATTTCATCTCACAGAGTTAAAGCTTTCCCCTCAAGAGGACTTTGACTAAGTCTGTTATTGTGAAATTTGCAATGTTATATTTGGGAGACCATCGAGTGCTATGTTGAAAAAGGAAATATCTTCCGTTAAAAACTGGAAAGAAGCTTTCTGAGAAACTGCTTTGTGTTCTGTTAATTCATCTCACAGAGTTACAGCTTTTCCCTCAAGAAGCCTTTCGCTAAGACTCTTCTTGTGGAATTTGCAAGGTGATATTTGAAAGCCCATAGAGGGCTATGGTGAAAATGGAAATATCGTAAGAGAAAAACCAAAAAGAATCTTTCTCAGAAACTGCTTTGTTTTCTGTTGGTTCATCTCACAGAGTTAGAGATTTACCCTCAAGCATCCGTTCACTAAGACTGTTCTAGTGAAATTTGCAAAGTGATATTTGGAATCCCATAGAGGGTTACGGTGAAAAAGGAAATATCTTCAGTTAAAAACTGGAAAGAAGGTTTCTGAGAAACTGCTTTGTTTTCTGTTAATTCATTCCACAGACTTACAGGTTTCCCATCAAGAAGCCTTTCGCTGAGACTGTTCTCGTGGAATTTGCAAAGTGATATTTGGAAGCCCATAGAGAGCTATGGTGAAAAAGGAAATATCCTAAGATAAAAACTGAAATGAAGCTTTCTGGGAAACTTCTTTGTGTTCTGTTAATTCATCTCACATATTTACAGCTTTCCTCTCAAGAAGCCTTTCTCTAAGACTGTTCTTGTGGAATTTGCAAAGTGATATTTCGAAACCCTTAGACGGCTATGGTGAAAATGGAAGTATCCTAAGGCAAAAACAGTAAAGAAGCTTTCTGAGAAACTGCTTTGTATTCTGTTAGTTAACTCACAAATTTACAGCCTGCCCCTCAAGTACCTTTCGCTAAGGCTGTTCTTGTGGAATTTGCAAAGTGATTTTTTAAGACTAAAGAGCGCTACGATGAAAAAGGAAATATCCTAGGTTAAAAACTGGAAAGAAGCTTTCTGAGAAACTGCTTTGTATTCTGTTACTTCATCTCACAGAGTTACGGCTTTCCCCTCAAGAAGCCTTTCGCTAGGACTGTTCTTGTTAAATTTACAAAGTGATATTTGGAAGCCCGTAGAGGGATATGGTGAAAAAGGAAATATTTTCCGTTAAACACTGGAAAGAATCTTTCTGAAAAACTCCTTTGTGGTCTGTTAATTCATCTCACAGAGTTACAGCTTTCTCCTCAAGAAACCATTCGCTAAGACTGTTCTTGTGGAATTTGCAAGGAGATATTTGGAAGTCCTTAGAGGGCTATGGTTGAAAAGGAACAATCTTCCGTTAACAACTCTAAAGAAGCTTTCTGAGAAACTGCTTTGTGTTCTGTTAATTCATCACACAGAGATACAGCTTTCCCCTCAAGAAGACTTTCGCTAAGACTGTTCTTGTGAAATTTGCAAAGTGATATTTGGAAGCCCATCGGGGGCTATTGTGTAAAAGGAAACATCTTCAGTTAAAAACTGGAAAGAATCTTTCTGAGAAACTGCTTGGTGTTCTGTTAATTCATCTCAGAGTTACAGCGTTCCCCTCAAGACGCCTTTCGCTAAGGCTGTTCTTGTGGAAATTGCTAAGTGGTATTTGGAAGCTCGTAAAGTCTATGGTGACAATGGAAATATCTTCAGCTACCTGCTTGAAAGAAGCTTTCTGAGAAACTGCTTTGTGTTCTGTTAATTCATCTCACAGAGTTACAGCTTTCCCCTCAAGAAGCCTTTCACTAAGTCTATTCATGTGGAATTTGCAAAGTGATATTTCGAAGCCCATAGAGTGCTACGATGCAAATGGCAATATCCTAAGATAAAAACCGAAAATAACCTGTCTGAGAAACTGCTTTGTGTTCTGTTAGTTCATCTCACAGAGTTACAGCTTTCCCCTCAAGAGGCCGTTGACTAAGACTGTTCTTGTGAAATTTGCAATGTTATATTTGGGAGACCATAGAGGGCTATGGTGAAAAAGGAAATATCTTCCGTTAAAAACTGGAAAGAAGCTTTCTGAGAAACTGCCTTGTGTTCTGTTAATTAATCTCACTGAGTTACAGCTTTCCCCTCAAGAACCATTTCGCTAAGACTGTTCTTGTGTGATTTGCAAAGTGATATTTGGAAGCCCACAGAGGGCTGTGGTGAAAAGGGAAATATCTTCTGTTACAAACTGGAAAGAAGCTTTCTGAGAAACTGCTTTGTGTTCTGTAAATTCATCTCTCAGGGTTACAGCTTTCCCCTCAGGAAGCCTTTCGCTAAGACTGTTCTTGTGGAATTTGCAATGTGATATTTGGAGGATCATAGAGGGCTATGGTGAAAAAGGAAATATCTTCCGTTAAAAACAGGAAAGAGGCTTTCTGACCAACTGCTTTCTGTTCTGATAATTAAACTCACAGAGTTACAGCTTTCCCCTCAAGAAGCCTTTCGCTTAGACTTAGACTGTTTTTGTGGAAATTGGAAAGTGATACTTAGAATCCCATAGAGGGCTATGGTGAAAAAGGAAATATCCTAAGATAATACTGAAAAGAAGCTTTATGAAAAACTACATTGTGTTCTGTTAATTCATCTCACAGACTTACAGCTTTCCCCTCAAGAAGCCTCTCTCTAACACTGTCCTCGTGGAATTTGCAAAGTGATATTTGGAAGCCCGTAGAGGGCTACGGTTAAAAAGGAAACATCTTCCGTTATAAACTGGAAAGAAGCTTTCTGAGAAACTGCTTTGTGTTGTGTTAATTCATCTCACACAGTTACAGCTTTCCCCTCAAGAAGCCTTTGGCTGAGACTGTTCTTGTGGAATTTGCAAAGTGATATTTGGAGGCCCATAGGGGGTATGGTGAAAAAGGAAATAACTTCCGATAAAAACTGGAAAGAGGCTTTCTGAGAAACTACTTTGTGTTCTGTCAACTCATCTCACAGAGTTACAGCTTTCCCCTCAGGTAGCCGTTCGCTAAGACTGTTCTTGTGGAGTTTGCAAAGTGATATTTGGAAGCCCATAGAGGGCTATGGTGAAAAGGAAATATCTTCCGTTATAAACTGGAAAGAGGCTTTCTGAGAAACTGCTCTGTGTTCTGTTAATTCGTCTCACACAGTTACAGCGTTCCCTTCAAGAAGCCTTTCGCTAAGGCTCTTCTTGTGGGATTTGCAAAGTGATATTTGGAAGCCCCTAGAGGGCTATGGTGAAAAAGGAAATATCTTCAGTGAAAAACGGGATAGAAACTTTCTGAGAGACTGCTTTGTGTTCTGTTTATTCATCACACTGTGTTAGACCTTTCCCCTCAAGAAGCCTTTGGGAAACACTGTTCTTGTGGAATTTGCAAAGTGATATTTGGAAGCCCATAATTTGCCATGGTGAAAAAGAAAATATCATCAGTTGAAAACTGGAAAGAAGCTTTCTGAGAGACTGCTTTGTGTTCTGTTAATTCATCTCACAATGTTACAGCTTTCCCCTCAAGAAGCCTTTCGCTAAGACTGTTCTTGTCTAATTTGCAAAGTGTTATTTGGAAGCCCATAGAGGGCTATGGTGAAAAAGGATATGTCTTAAGATAAAAACTGAAAAGAAGCTTTCTGAGAAACTGCTTTGTGTTCGTTTAATTCATCTCACAGAGTTACACATTTCCCCTCAAGAAGCCGTTCACTGAGACTGTTCTTGTGGAATTTGCAAAGTGATATTCGAAGCCCATAGAGGGCTTTGACGAAAACGGAAATATCCTAAGAAGAAAACTGAAAAGAAACTTTCTGAGAAACTGCATTGTGTTCTCTTAGTTCATCTCAGAGAGTTACAGCTTTCCCCTCAAGAAGCCGTTCCCTAAGACTGTTCTTTTGAAATTCGCAAAGTGATATTTGGAAGCCCATAGAAAGCTATTGTGAAAAAGGAAATATCTTCCGTTAAAAACTGGAAAGAAGCTTCCTGAGAAACTGCCGTATGTTCTGTGAATACATCTTAGCAAATTACAGCTTTCCCCTGAAGAAGCCCTTCGCTGAGACTGTTCTTGTGGAATTTGCAAAGCGATATTTGGAAGCCTATAGAGAGCAATGGTGAAAAAGGAAATATTTTCCGTTAAAAACTGGAAAGAAGCTTTGTGAGAAACTGCCTTGTGTTCTGTTAATTCACCTCAGAGAGTTACAGCTTTCACTTCAAGAAGACTCTCATTAAGACTGTTCTTGTGGAACTTGCAAAGTGATATTTGAAAGCCCATAGAGGGGTCTGTTGAAAAAGGAAATATCCTAAGATAAAAACTGAAAAGAAGCTTTCTGAGAAACTGCTTTGTGTTCTCATCATTGATCTCACAGAGTTACAGCTTTCTCCTCAAGAAGCTTTTCCCTAAGGCTGTTCTTGTGGAATTTGCAAAGTGATTTTTTAAGCCTACAGAGGGCTACGGTGAAAAAGGAAATATCTTCCGTCAAACACTGGAAAGAATCTTTCTGAAAAACTGCTTTGTGGTCTGTTAATTCATCTCACAGAGTTACAGCTTTCTCCCCAAGACACCATTCGCTAAGACTGTTCTTGTGGTATTTGAAAGGTGATATTTGGAATCCATAGAGGGCTATGCTGAAAAAGGATCTATCTTCCGTTAAAAACTGTAAAGAACTTTCTGAGAAACTGCTTTGTGTTCTGTTAATTCATGTCACAGAGTTCCAGCTTTCGCCTCAAGAAGCCTTTCGCTAAGGCTGTTCTTGTGGAATTTGCTAAGTGATATTTGGAAGCTCCTAAGGGCTACGGTGAAAATGGCAATATCCTAAGATAAAAACCGATAGAAGCTGTCTGAGAAACTGCTTTGTGTTCTGTTATTTCATCTCACAGAGTTAAAGCTTTCCCCTCAAGAGGACTTTGACTAAGTCTGTTATTGTGAAATTTGCAATGTTATATTTGGGAGACCATCGAGTGCTATGTTGAAAAAGGAAATATCTTCCGTTAAAAACT
The DNA here is from genome assembly GCF_047675955.1 of Chlorocebus sabaeus. Taxonomy (NCBI): domain Eukaryota; kingdom Metazoa; phylum Chordata; class Mammalia; order Primates; family Cercopithecidae; genus Chlorocebus; species Chlorocebus sabaeus. Next base: position 62,005 of record NW_027327799.1, on the reverse strand, counting down.
GGAAAGAAGCTTTCTGAGAAACTGCTTTGTGTTCTGTTAATTCATCTCACAGAGTTACAGCTTTTCCCTCAAGAAGCCTTTCGCTAAGACTCTTCTTGTGGAATTTGCAAGGTGATATTTGAAAGCCCATAGAGGGCTATGGTGAAAATGGAAATATCGTAAGAGAAAAACCAAAAAGAATCTTTCTCAGAAACTGCTTTGTTTTCTGTTAGTTCATCTCACAGAGTTAGAGATTTACCCTCAAGCATCCGTTCACTAAGACTGTTCTAGTGAAATTTGCAAAGTGATATTTGGAATCCCATAGAGGGTTACGGTGAAAAAGGAAATATCTTCAGTTAAAAACTGGAAAGAAGGTTTCTGAGAAACTGCTTTGTTTTCTGTTAATTCATTCCACAGACTTACAGGTTTCCCATCAAGAAGCCTTTCGCTGAGACTGTTCTCGTGGAATTTGCAAAGTGATATTTGGAAGCCCATAGAGAGCTATGGTGAAAAAGGAAATATCCTAAGATAAAAACTGAAATGAAGCTTTCTGGGAAACTTCTTTGTGTTCTGTTAATTCATCTCACATATTTACAGCTTTCCTCTCAAGAAGCCTTTCTCTAAGACTGTTCTTGTGGAATTTGCAAAGTGATATTTCGAAACCCTTAGACGGCTATGGTGAAAATGGAAGTATCCTAAGGCAAAAACAGTAAAGAAGCTTTCTGAGAAACTGCTTTGTATTCTGTTAGTTAACTCACAAATTTACAGCCTGCCCCTCAAGTACCTTTCGCTAAGACTGTTCTTGTGGAATTTGCAAAGTGATTTTTTAAGACTAAAGAGCGCTACGATGAAAAAGGAAATATCCTAGGTTAAAAACTGGAAAGAAGCTTTCTGAGAAACTGCTTTGTATTCTGTTACTTCATCTCACAGAGTTACGGCTTTCCCCTCAAGAAGCCTTTCGCTAGGACTGTTCTTGTTAAATTTACAAAGTGATATTTGGAAGCCCGTAGAGGGATATGGTGAAAAAGGAAATATTTTCCGTTAAACACTGGAAAGAATCTTTCTGAAAAACTCCTTTGTGGTCTGTTAATTCATCTCACAGAGTTACAGCTTTCTCCTCAAGAAACCATTCGCTAAGACTGTTCTTGTGGAATTTGCAAGGAGATATTTGGAAGTCCTTAGAGGGCTATGGTTGAAAAGGAACAATCTTCCGTTAACAACTCTAAAGAAGCTTTCTGAGAAACTGCTTTGTGTTCTGTTAATTCATCACACAGAGATACAGCTTTCCCCTCAAGAAGACTTTCGCTAAGACTGTTCTTGTGAAATTTGCAAAGTGATATTTGGAAGCCCATCGGGGGCTATTGTGTAAAAGGAAACATCTTCAGTTAAAAACTGGAAAGAATCTTTCTGAGAAACTGCTTGGTGTTCTGTTAATTCATCTCAGAGTTACAGCGTTCCCCTCAAGACGCCTTTCGCTAAGGCTGTTCTTGTGGAAATTGCTAAGTGGTATTTGGAAGCTCGTAAAGTCTATGGTGACAATGGAAATATCTTCAGCTACCTGCTTGAAAGAAGCTTTCTGAGAAACTGCTTTGTGTTCTGTTAATTCATCTCACAGAGTTACAGCTATCCCCTCAAGAAGCCTTTCACTAAGTCTATTCATGTGGAATTTGCAAAGTGATATTTCGAAGCCCATAGAGTGCTACGATGCAAATGGCAATATCCTAAGATAAAAACCGAAAATAACCTGTCTGAGAAACTGCTTTGTGTTCTGTTAGTTCATCTCACAGAGTTACAGCTTTCCCCTCAAGAGGCCGTTGACTAAGACTGTTCTTGTGAAATTTGCAATGTTATATTTGGGAGACCATAGAGGGCTATGGTGAAAAAGGAAATATCTTCCGTTAAAAACTGGAAAGAAGCTTTCTGAGAAACTGCCTTGTGTTCTGTTAATTAATCTCACTGAGTTACAGCTTTCCCCTCAAGAACCATTTCGCTAAGACTGTTCTTGTGTGATTTGCAAAGTGATATTTGGAAGCCCACAGAGGGCTGTGGTGAAAAGGGAAATATCTTCTGTTACAAACTGGAAAGAAGCTTTCTGAGAAACTGCTTTGTGTTCTGTAAATTCATCTCTCAGGGTTACAGCTTTCCCCTCAGGAAGCCTTTCGCTAAGACTGTTCTTGTGGAATTTGCAATGTGATATTTGGAGGATCATAGAGGGCTATGGTGAAAAAGGAAATATCTTCCGTTAAAAACAGGAAAGAGGCTTTCTGACCAACTGCTTTCTGTTCTGATAATTAAACTCACAGAGTTACAGCTTTCCCCTCAAGAAGCCTTTCGCTTAGACTGTTTTTGTGGAAATTGGAAAGTGATACTTAGAATCCCATAGAGGGCTATGGTGAAAAAGGAAATATCCTAAGATAATACTGAAAAGAAGCTTTATGAAAAACTACATTGTGTTCTGTTAATTCATCTCACAGACTTACAGCTTTCCCCTCAAGAAGCCTCTCTCTAACACTGTCCTCGTGGAATTTGCAAAGTGATATTTGGAAGCCCGTAGAGGGCTACGGTTAAAAAGGAAACATCTTCCATTATAAACTGGAAAGAAGCTTTCTGAGAAACTGCTTTGTGTTGTGTTAATTCATCTCACACAGTTACAGCTTTCCCCTCAAGAAGCCTTTGGCTGAGACTGTTCTTGTGGAATTTGCAAAGTGATATTTGGAGGCCCATAGGGGGTATGGTGAAAAAGGAAATAACTTCCGATAAAAACTGGAAAGAGGCTTTCTGAGAAACTACTTTGTGTTCTGTCAACTCATCTCACAGAGTTACAGCTTTCCCCTCAGGTAGCCGTTCGCTAAGACTGTTCTTGTGGAGTTTGCAAAGTGATATTTGGAAGCCCATAGAGGGCTATGGTGAAAAGGAAATATCTTCCGTTATAAACTGGAAAGAGGCTTTCTGAGAAACTGCTCTGTGTTCTGTTAATTCGTCTCACACAGTTACAGCGTTCCCCTCAAGAAGCCTTTCGCTAAGGCTCTTCTTGTGGGATTTGCAAAGTGATATTTGGAAGCCCCTAGAGGGCTATGGTGAAAAAGGAAATATCTTCAGTGAAAAACGGGATAGAAACTTTCTGAGAGACTGCTTTGTGTTCTGTTTATTCATCACACTGTGTTAGACCTTTCCCCTCAAGAAGCCTTTGGGAAAGACTGTTCTTGTGGAATTTGCAAAGTGATATTTGGAAGCCCATAATTTGCCATGGTGAAAAAGAAAATATCATCAGTTGAAAACTGGAAAGAAGCTTTCTGAGAGACTGCTTTGTGTTCTGTTAATTCATCTCACAATGTTACAGCTTTCCCCTCAAGAAGCCTTTCGCTAAGACTGTTCTTGTCTAATTTGCAAAGTGTTATTTGGAAGCCCATAGAGGGCTATGGTGAAAAAGGATATGTCTTAAGATAAAAACTGAAAAGAAGCTTTCTGAGAAACTGCTTTGTGTTCGTTTACTTCATCTCACAGAGTTACACATTTCCCCTCAAGAAGCCGTTCACTGAGACTGTTCTTGTGGAATTTGCAAAGTGATATTCGAAGCCCATAGAGGGCTTTGACGAAAACGGAAATATCCTAAGAAGAAAACTGAAAAGAAACTTTCTGAGAAACTGCATTGTGTTCTCTTAGTTCATCTCAGAGAGTTACAGCTTTCCCCTCAAGAAGCCGTTCCCTAAGACTGTTCTTTTGAAATTCGCAAAGTGATATTTGGAAGCCCATAGAAAGCTATTGTGAAAAAGGAAATATCTTCCGTTAAAAACTGGAAAGAAGCTTCCTGAGAAACTGCCGTATGTTCTGTGAATACATCTTAGCAAATTACAGCTTTCCCCTGAAGAAGCCCTTCGCTGAGACTGTTCTTGTGGAATTTGCAAAGCGATATTTGGAAGCCTATAGAGAGCAATGGTGAAAAAGGAAATATTTTCCGTTAAAAACTGGAAAGAAGCTTTGTGAGAAACTGCCTTGTGTTCTGTTAATTCACCTCAGAGAGTTACAGCTTTCACCTCAAGAAGACTCTCATTAAGACTGTTCTTGTGGAACTTGCAAAGTGATATTTGAAAGCCCATAGAGGGGTCTGTTGAAAAAGGAAATATCCTAAGATAAAAACTGAAAAGAAGCTTTCTGAGAAACTGCTTTGTGTTCTCATCATTGATCTCACAGAGTTACAGCTTTCTCCTCAAGAAGCTTTTCGCTAAGGCTGTTCTTGTGGAATTTGCAAAGTGATTTTTTAAGCCTACAGAGGGCTACGGTGAAAAAGGAAATATCTTCCGTTAAAAACTGGAAAGAAGCCTGCTGAGAAACGGCTTTGTGTTCTGTTAATTCAACTCACAGAGTTACAGCATTCCCCTCAAGTGGCATTTCGCTAAGACTGTTCTTCTGGAATTTGCAAAGTGATATTTGGAAGCCCATAGAGGGTTATGGTGAAAAAGGAAATATTTTCCGTCAAACACTGGAAAGAATCTTTCTGAAAAACTGCTTTGTGGTCTGTTAATTCATCTCACAGAGTTACAGCTTTCTCCCCAAGACACCATTCGCTAAGACTGTTCTTGTGGTATTTGAAAGGTGATATTTGGAATCCATAGAGGGCTATGCTGAAAAAGGATCTATCTTCCGTTAAAAACTGTAAAGAACTTTCTGAGAAACTGCTTTGTGTTCTGTTAATTCATGTCACAGAGTTCCAGCTTTCGCCTCAAGAAGCCTTTCGCTAAGGCTGTTCTTGTGGAATTTGCTAAGTGATATTTGGAAGCTCCTAAGGGCTACGGTGAAAATGGCAATATCCTAAGATAAAAACCGATAGAAGCTGTCTGAGAAACTGCTTTGTGTTCTGTTATTTCATCTCACAGAGTTAAAGCTTTCCCCTCAAGAGGACTTTGACTAAGTCTGTTATTGTGAAATTTGCAATGTTATATTTGGGAGACCATCGAGTGCTATGTTGAAAAAGGAAATATCTTCCGTTAAAAACTGGAAAGAAGCTTTCTGAGAAACTGCTTTGTGTTCTGTTAATTCATCTCACAGAGTTACAGCTTTTCCCTCAAGAAGCCTTTCGCTAAGACTCTTCTTGTGGAATTTGCAAGGTGATATTTGAAAGCCCATAGAGGGCTATGGTGAAAATGGAAATATCGTAAGAGAAAAACCAAAAAGAATCTTTCTCAGAAACTGCTTTGTTTTCTGTTAGTTCATCTCACAGAGTTAGAGATTTACCCTCAAGCATCCGTTCACTAAGACTGTTCTAGTGAAATTTGCAAAGTGATATTTGGAATCCCATAGAGGGTTACGGTGAAAAAGGAAATATCTTCAGTTAAAAACTGGAAAGAAGGTTTCTGAGAAACTGCTTTGTTTTCTGTTAATTCATTCCACAGACTTACAGGTTTCCCATCAAGAAGCCTTTCGCTAAGACTGTTCTCGTGGAATTTGCAAAGTGATATTTGGAAGCCCATAGAGAGCTATGGTGAAAAAGGAAATATCCTAAGATAAAAACTGAAATGAAGCTTTCTGGGAAACTTCTTTGTGTTCTGTTAATTCATCTCACATATTTACAGCTTTCCTCTCAAGAAGCCTTTCTCTAAGACTGTTCTTGTGGAATTTGCAAAGTGATATTTCGAAACCCTTAGACGGCTATGGTGAAAATGGAAGTATCCTAAGGCAAAAACAGTAAAGAAGCTTTCTGAGAAACTGCTTTGTATTCTGTTAGTTAACTCACAAATTTACAGCCTGCCCCTCAAGTACCTTTCGCTAAGGCTGTTCTTGTGGAATTTGCAAAGTGATTTTTTAAGACTAAAGAGCGCTACGATGAAAAAGGAAATATCCTAGGTTAAAAACTGGAAAGAAGCTTTCTGAGAAACTGCTTTGTATTCTGTTACTTCATCTCACAGAGTTACGGCTTTCCCCTCAAGAAGCCTTTCGCTAGGACTGTTCTTGTTAAATTTACAAAGTGATATTTGGAAGCCCGTAGAGGGATATGGTGAAAAAGGAAATATTTTCCGTTAAACACTGGAAAGAATCTTTCTGAAAAACTCCTTTGTGGTCTGTTAATTCATCTCACAGAGTTACAGCTTTCTCCTCAAGAAACCATTCGCTAAGACTGTTCTTGTGGAATTTGCAAGGAGATATTTGGAAGTCCTTAGAGGGCTATGGTTGAAAAGGAACAATCTTCCGTTAACAACTCTAAAGAAGCTTTCTGAGAAACTGCTTTGTGTTCTGTTAATTCATCACACAGAGATACAGCTTTCCCCTCAAGAAGACTTTCGCTAAGACTGTTCTTGTGAAATTTGCAAAGTGATATTTGGAAGCCCATCGGGGGCTATTGTGTAAAAGGAAACATCTTCAGTTAAAAACTGGAAAGAATCTTTCTGAGAAACTGCTTGGTGTTCTGTTAATTCATCTCAGAGTTACAGCGTTCCCCTCAAGACGCCTTTCGCTAAGGCTGTTCTTGTGGAAATTGCTAAGTGGTATTTGGAAGCTCGTAAAGTCTATGGTGACAATGGAAATATCTTCAGCTACCTGCTTGAAAGAAGCTTTCTGAGAAACTGCTTTGTGTTCTGTTAATTCATCTCACAGAGTTACAGCTATCCCCTCAAGAAGCCTTTCACTAAGTCTATTCATGTGGAATTTGCAAAGTGATATTTCGAAGCCCATAGAGTGCTACGATGCAAATGGCAATATCCTAAGATAAAAACCGAAAATAACCTGTCTGAGAAACTGCTTTGTGTTCTGTTAGTTCATCTCACAGAGTTACAGCTTTCCCCTCAAGAGGCCGTTGACTAAGACTGTTCTTGTGAAATTTGCAATGTTATATTTGGGAGACCATAGAGGGCTATGGTGAAAAAGGAAATATCTTCCGTTAAAAACTGGAAAGAAGCTTTCTGAGAAACTGCCTTGTGTTCTGTTAATTAATCTCACTGAGTTACAGCTTTCCCCTCAAGAACCATTTCGCTAAGACTGTTCTTGTGTGATTTGCAAAGTGATATTTGGAAGCCCACAGAGGGCTGTGGTGAAAAGGGAAATATCTTCTGTTACAAACTGGAAAGAAGCTTTCTGAGAAACTGCTTTGTGTTCTGTAAATTCATCTCTCAGGGTTACAGCTTTCCCCTCAGGAAGCCTTTCGCTAAGACTGTTCTTGTGGAATTTGCAATGTGATATTTGGAGGATCATAGAGGGCTATGGTGAAAAAGGAAATATCTTCCGTTAAAAACAGGAAAGAGGCTTTCTGACCAACTGCTTTCTGTTCTGATAATTAAACTCACAGAGTTACAGCTTTCCCCTCAAGAAGCCTTTCGCTTAGACTGTTTTTGTGGAAATTGGAAAGTGATACTTAGAATCCCATAGAGGGCTATGGTGAAAAAGGAAATATCCTAAGATAATACTGAAAAGAAGCTTTATGAAAAACTACATTGTGTTCTGTTAATTCATCTCACAGACTTACAGCTTTCCCCTCAAGAAGCCTCTCTCTAACACTGTCCTCGTGGAATTTGCAAAGTGATATTTGGAAGCCCGTAGAGGGCTACGGTTAAAAAGGAAACATCTTCCGTTATAAACTGGAAAGAAGCTTTCTGAGAAACTGCTTTGTGTTGTGTTAATTCATCTCACACAGTTACAGCTTTCCCCTCAAGAAGCCTTTGGCTGAGACTGTTCTTGTGGAATTTGCAAAGTGATATTTGGAGGCCCATAGGGGGTATGGTGAAAAAGGAAATAACTTCCGATAAAAACTGGAAAGAGGCTTTCTGAGAAACTACTTTGTGTTCTGTCAACTCATCTCACAGAGTTACAGCTTTCCCCTCAGGTAGCCGTTCGCTAAGACTGTTCTTGTGGAGTTTGCAAAGTGATATTTGGAAGCCCATAGAGGGCTATGGTGAAAAGGAAATATCTTCCGTTATAAACTGGAAAGAGGCTTTCTGAGAAACTGCTCTGTGTTCTGTTAATTCGTCTCACACAGTTACAGCGTTCCCCTCAAGAAGCCTTTCGCTAAGGCTCTTCTTGTGGGATTTGCAAAGTGATATTTGGAAGCCCCTAGAGGGCTATGGTGAAAAAGGAAATATCTTCAGTGAAAAACGGGATAGAAACTTTCTGAGAGACTGCTTTGTGTTCTGTTTATTCATCACACTGTGTTAGACCTTTCCCCTCAAGAAGCCTTTGGGAAAGACTGTTCTTGTGGAATTTGCAAAGTGATATTTGGAAGCCCATAATTTGCCATGGTGAAAAAGAAAATATCATCAGTTGAAAACTGGAAAGAAGCTTTCTGAGAGACTGCTTTGTGTTCTGTTAATTCATCTCACAATGTTACAGCTTTCCCCTCAAGAAGCCTTTCGCTAAGACTGTTCTTGTCTAATTTGCAAAGTGTTATTTGGAAGCCCATAGAGGGCTATGGTGAAAAAGGATATGTCTTAAGATAAAAACTGAAAAGAAGCTTTCTGAGAAACTGCTTTGTGTTCGTTTAATTCATCTCACAGAGTTACACATTTCCCCTCAAGAAGCCGTTCACTGAGACTGTTCTTGTGGAATTTGCAAAGTGATATTCGAAGCCCATAGAGGGCTTTGACGAAAACGGAAATATCCTAAGAAGAAAACTGAAAAGAAACTTTCTGAGAAACTGCATTGTGTTCTCTTAGTTCATCTCAGAGAGTTACAGCTTTCCCCTCAAGAAGCCGTTCCCTAAGACTGTTCTTTTGAAATTCGCAAAGTGATATTTGGAAGCCCATAGAAAGCTATTGTGAAAAAGGAAATATCTTCCGTTAAAAACTGGAAAGAAGCTTCCTGAGAAACTGCCGTATGTTCTGTGAATACATCTTAGCAAATTACAGCTTTCCCCTGAAGAAGCCCTTCGCTGAGACTGTTCTTGTGGAATTTGCAAAGCGATATTTGGAAGCCTATAGAGAGCAATGGTGGAAAAGGAAATATTTTCCGTTAAAAACTGGAAAGAAGCTTTGTGAGAAACTGCCTTGTGTTCTGTTAATTCACCTCAGAGAGTTACAGCTTTCACCTCAAGAAGACTCTCATTAAGACTGTTCTTGTGGAACTTGCAAAGTGATATTTGAAAGCCCATAGAGGGGTCTGTTGAAAAAGGAAATATCCTAAGATAAAAACTGAAAAGAAGCTTTCTGAGAAACTGCTTTGTGTTCTCATCATTGATCTCACAGAGTTACAGCTTTCTCCTCAAGAAGCTTTTCGCTAAGGCTGTTCTTGTGGAATTTGCAAAGTGATTTTTTAAGCCTACAGAGGGCTACGGTGAAAAAGGAAATATCTTCCGTTAAAAACTGGAAAGAAGCCTGCTGAGAAACGGCTTTGTGTTCTGTTAATTCAACTCACAGAGTTACAGCATTCCCCTCAAGTGGCATTTCGCTAAGACTGTTCTTCTGGAATTTGCAAAGTGATATTTGGAAGCCCATAGAGGGTTATGGTGAAAAAGGAAATATTTTCCGTCAAACACTGGAAAGAATCTTTCTGAAAAACTGCTTTGTGGTCTGTTAATTCATCTCACAGAGTTACAGCTTTCTCCCCAAGACACCATTCGCTAAGACTGTTCTTGTGGTATTTGAAAGGTGATATTTGGAATCCATAGAGGGCTATGCTGAAAAAGGATCTATCTTCCGTTAAAAACTGTAAAGAACTTTCTGAGAAACTGCTTTGTGTTCTGTTAATTCATGTCACAGAGTTCCAGCTTTCGCCTCAAGAAGCCTTTCGCTAAGGCTGTTCTTGTGGAATTTGCTAAGTGATATTTGGAAGCTCCTAAGGGCTACGGTGAAAATGGCAATATCCTAAGATAAAAACCGATAGAAGCTGTCTGAGAAACTGCTTTGTGTTCTGTTATTTCATCTCACAGAGTTAAAGCTTTCCCCTCAAGAGGACTTTGACTAAGTCTGTTATTGTGAAATTTGCAATGTTATATTTGGGAGACCATCGAGTGCTATGTTGAAAAAGGAAATATCTTCCGTTAAAAACTGGAAAGAAGCTTTCTGAGAAACTGCTTTGTGTTCTGTTAATTCATCTCACAGAGTTACAGCTTTTCCCTCAAGAAGCCTTTCGCTAAGACTCTTCTTGTGGAATTTGCAAGGTGATATTTGAAAGCCCATAGAGGGCTATGGTGAAAATGGAAATATCGTAAGAGAAAAACCAAAAAGAATCTTTCTCAGAAACTGCTTTGTTTTCTGTTAGTTCATCTCACAGAGTTAGAGATTTACCCTCAAGCATCCGTTCACTAAGACTGTTCTAGTGAAATTTGCAAAGTGATATTTGGAATCCCATAGAGGGTTACGGTGAAAAAGGAAATATCTTCAGTTAAAAACTGGAAAGAAGGTTTCTGAGAAACTGCTTTGTTTTCTGTTAATTCATTCCACAGACTTACAGGTTTCCCATCAAGAAGCCTTTCGCTAAGACTGTTCTCGTGGAATTTGCAAAGTGATATTTGGAAGCCCATAGAGAGCTATGGTGAAAAAGGAAATATCCTAAGATAAAAACTGAAATGAAGCTTTCTGGGAAACTTCTTTGTGTTCTGTTAATTCATCTCACATATTTACAGCTTTCCTCTCAAGAAGCCTTTCTCTAAGACTGTTCTTGTGGAATTTGCAAAGTGATATTTCGAAACCCTTAGACGGCTATGGTGAAAATGGAAGTATCCTAAGGCAAAAACAGTAAAGAAGCTTTCTGAGAAACTGCTTTGTATTCTGTTAGTTAACTCACAAATTTACAGCCTGCCCCTCAAGTACCTTTCGCTAAGGCTGTTCTTGTGGAATTTGCAAAGTGATTTTTTAAGACTAAAGAGCGCTACGATGAAAAAGGAAATATCCTAGGTTAAAAACTGGAAAGAAGCTTTCTGAGAAACTGCTTTGTATTCTGTTACTTCATCTCACAGAGTTACGGCTTTCCCCTCAAGAAGCCTTTCGCTAGGACTGTTCTTGTTAAATTTACAAAGTGATATTTGGAAGCCCGTAGAGGGATATGGTGAAAAAGGAAATATTTTCCGTTAAACACTGGAAAGAATCTTTCTGAAAAACTCCTTTGTGGTCTGTTAATTCATCTCACAGAGTTACAGCTTTCTCCTCAAGAAACCATTCGCTAAGACTGTTCTTGTGGAATTTGCAAGGAGATATTTGGAAGTCCTTAGAGGGCTATGGTTGAAAAGGAACAATCTTCCGTTAACAACTCTAAAGAAGCTTTCTGAGAAACTGCTTTGTGTTCTGTTAATTCATCACACAGAGATACAGCTTTCCCCTCAAGAAGACTTTCGCTAAGACTGTTCTTGTGAAATTTGCAAAGTGATATTTGGAAACCCATCGGGGGCTATTGTGTAAAAGGAAACATCTTCAGTTAAAAACTGGAAAGAATCTTTCTGAGAAACTGCTTGGTGTTCTGTTAATTCATCTCAGAGTTACAGCGTTCCCCTCAAGACGCCTTTTGCTAAGGCTGTTCTTGTGGAAATTGCTAAGTGGTATTTGGAAGCTCGTAAAGTCTATGGTGACAATGGAAATATCTTCAGCTACCTGCTTGAAAGAAGCTTTCTGAGAAACTGCTTTGTGTTCTGTTAATTCATCTCACAGAGTTACAGCTATCCCCTCAAGAAGCCTTTCACTAAGTCTATTCATGTGGAATTTGCAAAGTGATATTTCGAAGTCCATGGAGTGCTACGATGCAAATGGCAATATCCTAAGATAAAAACCGAAAATAACCTGTCTGAGAAACTGCTTTGTGTTCTGTTAGTTCATCTCACAGAGTTACAGCTTTCCCCTCAAGAGGCCGTTGACTAAGACTGTTCTTGTGAAATTTGCAATGTTATATTTGGGAGACCATAGAGGGCTATGGTGAAAAAGGAAATATCTTCCGTTAAAAACTGGAAAGAAGCTTTCTGAGAAACTGCCTTGTGTTCTGTTAATTAATCTCACTGAGTTACAGCTTTCCCCTCAAGAACCATTTCGCTAAGACTGTTCTTGTGTGATTTGCAAAGTGATATTTGGAAGCCCACAGAGGGCTGTGGTGAAAAGGGAAATATCTTCTGTTACAAACTGGAAAGAAGCTTTCTGAGAAACTGCTTTGTGTTCTGTAAATTCATCTCTCAGGGTTACAGCTTTCCCCTCAGGAAGCCTTTCGCTAAGACTGTTCTTGTGGAATTTGCAATGTGATATTTGGAGGATCATAGAGGGCTATGGTGAAAAAGGAAATATCTTCCGTTAAAAACAGGAAAGAGGCTTTCTGACCAACTGCTTTCTGTTCTGATAATTAAACTCACAGAGTTACAGCTTTCCCCTCAAGAAGCCTTTCGCTTAGACTGTTTTTGTGGAAATTGGAAAGTGATACTTAGAATCCCATAGAGGGCTATGGTGAAAAAGGAAATATCCTAAGATAATACTGAAAAGAAGCTTTATGAAAAACTACATTGTGTTCTGTTAATTCATCTCACAGACTTACAGCTTTCCCCTCAAGAAGCCTCTCTCTAACACTGTCCTCGTGGAATTTGCAAAGTGATATTTGGAAGCCCGTAGAGGGCTACGGTTAAAAAGGAAACATCTTCCATTATAAACTGGAAAAAAGCTTTCTGAGAAACTGCTTTGTGTTGTGTTAATTCATCTCACACAGTTACAGCTTTCCCCTCAAGAAGCCTTTGGCTGAGACTGTTCTTGTGGAATTTGCAAAGTGATATTTGGAGGCCCATAGGGGGTATGGTGAAAAAGGAAATAACTTCCGATAAAAACTGGAAAGAGGCTTTCTGAGAAACTACTTTGTGTTCTGTCAACTCATCTCACAGAGTTACAGCTTTCCCCTCAGGTAGCCGTTCGCTAAGACTGTTCTTGTGGAGTTTGCAAAGTGATATTTGGAAGCCCATAGAGGGCTATGGTGAAAAGGAAATATCTTCCGTTATAAACTGGAAAGAGGCTTTCTGAGAAACTGCTCTGTGTTCTGTTAATTCGTCTCACACAGTTACAGCGTTCCCCTCAAGAAGCCTTTCGCTAAGGCTCTTCTTGTGGGATTTGCAAAGTGATATTTGGAAGCCCCTAGAGGGCTATGGTGAAAAAGGAAATATCTTCAGTGAAAAACGGGATAGAAACTTTCTGAGAGACTGCTTTGTGTTCTGTTTATTCATCACACTGTGTTAGACCTTTCCCCTCAAGAAGCCTTTGGGAAAGACTGTTCTTGTGGAATTTGCAAAGTGATATTTGGAAGCCCATAATTTGCCATGGTGAAAAAGAAAATATCATCAGTTGAAAACTGGAAAGAAGCTTTCTGAGAGACTGCTTTGTGTTCTGTTAATTCATCTCACAATGTTACAGCTTTCCCCTCAAGAAGCCTTTCGCTAAGACTGTTCTTGTCTAATTTGCAAAGTGTTATTTGGAAGCCCATAGAGGGCTATGGTGAAAAAGGATATGTCTTAAGATAAAAACTGAAAAGAAGCTTTCTGAGAAACTGCTTTGTGTTCGTTTAATTCATCTCACAGAGTTACACATTTCCCCTCAAGAAGCCGTTCACTGAGACTGTTCTTGTGGAATTTGCAAAGTGATATTCGAAGCCCATAGAGGGCTTTGACGAAAACGGAAATATCCTAAGAAGAAAACTGAAAAGAAACTTTCTGAGAAACTGCATTGTGTTCTCTTAGTTCATCTCAGAGAGTTACAGCTTTCCCCTCAAGAAGCCGTTCCCTAAGACTGTTCTTTTGAAATTCGCAAAGTGATATTTGGAAGCCCATAGAAAGCTATTGTGAAAAAGGAAATATCTTCCGTTAAAAACTGGAAAGAAGCTTCCTGAGAAACTGCCGTATGTTCTGTGAATACATCTTAGCAAATTACAGCTTTCCCCTGAAGAAGCCCTTCGCTGAGACTGTTCTTGTGGAATTTACAAAGCGATATTTGGAAGCCTATAGAGAGCAATGGTGGAAAAGGAAATATTTTCCGTTAAAAACTGGAAAGAAGCTTTGTGAGAAACTGCCTTGTGTTCTGTTAATTCACCTCAGAGAGTTACAGCTTTCACCTCAAGAAGACTCTCATTAAGACTGTTCTTGTGGAACTTGCAAAGTGATATTTGAAAGCCCATAGAGGGGTCTGTTGAAAAAGGAAATATCCTAAGATAAAAACTGAAAAGAAGCTTTCTGAGAAACTGCTTTGTGTTCTCATCATTGATCTCACAGAGTTACAGCTTTCTCCTCAAGAAGCTTTTCGCTAAGGCTGTTCTTGTGGAATTTGCAAAGTGATTTTTTAAGCCTACAGAGGGCTACGGTGAAAAAGGAAATATCTTCCGTTAAAAACTGGAAAGAAGCCTGCTGAGAAACGGCTTTGTGTTCTGTTAATTCAACTCACAGAGTTACAGCATTCCCCTCAAGTGGCATTTCGCTAAGACTGTTCTTCTGGAATTTGCAAAGTGATATTTGGAAGCCCATAGAGGGTTATGGTGAAAAAGGAAATATTTTCCGTCAAACACTGGAAAGAATCTTTCTGAAAAACTGCTTTGTGGTCTGTTAATTCATCTCACAGAGTTACAGCTTTCTCCCCAAGACACCATTCGCTAAGACTGTTCTTGTGGTATTTGAAAGGTGATATTTGGAATCCATAGAGGGCTATGCTGAAAAAGGATCTATCTTCCGTTAAAAACTGTAAAGAACTTTCTGAGAAACTGCTTTGTGTTCTGTTAATTCATGTCACAGAGTTCCAGCTTTCGCCTCAAGAAGCCTTTCGCTAAGGCTGTTCTTGTGGAATTTGCTAAGTGATATTTGGAAGCTCCTAAGGGCTACGGTGAAAATGGCAATATCCTAAGATAAAAACCGATAGAAGCTGTCTGAGAAACTGCTTTGTGTTCTGTTATTTCATCTCACAGAGTTAAAGCTTTCCCCTCAAGAGGACTTTGACTAAGTCTGTTATTGTGAAATTTGCAATGTTATATTTGGGAGACCATCGAGTGCTATGTTGAAAAAGGAAATATCTTCCGTTAAAAACTGGAAAGAAGCTTTCTGAGAAACTGCTTTGTGTTCTGTTAATTCATCTCACAGAGTTACAGCTTTTCCCTCAAGAAGCCTTTCGCTAAGACTCTTCTTGTGGAATTTGCAAGGTGATATTTGAAAGCCCATAGAGGGCTATGGTGAAAATGGAAATATCGTAAGAGAAAAACCAAAAAGAATCTTTCTCAGAAACTGCTTTGTTTTCTGTTAGTTCATCTCACAGAGTTAGAGATTTACCCTCAAGCATCCGTTCACTAAGACTGTTCTAGTGAAATTTGCAAAGTGATATTTGGAATCCCATAGAGGGTTACGGTGAAAAAGGAAATATCTTCAGTTAAAAACTGGAAAGAAGGTTTCTGAGAAACTGCTTTGTTTTCTGTTAATTCATTCCACAGACTTACAGGTTTCCCATCAAGAAGCCTTTCGCTAAGACTGTTCTCGTGGAATTTGCAAAGTGATATTTGGAAGCCCATAGAGAGCTATGGTGAAAAAGGAAATATCCTAAGATAAAAACTGAAATGAAGCTTTCTGGGAAACTTCTTTGTGTTCTGTTAATTCATCTCACATATTTACAGCTTTCCTCTCAAGAAGCCTTTCTCTAAGACTGTTCTTGTGGAATTTGCAAAGTGATATTTCGAAACCCTTAGACGGCTATGGTGAAAATGGAAGTATCCTAAGGCAAAAACAGTAAAGAAGCTTTCTGAGAAACTGCTTTGTATTCTGTTAGTTAACTCACAAATTTACAGCCTGCCCCTCAAGTACCTTTCGCTAAGGCTGTTCTTGTGGAATTTGCAAAGTGATTTTTTAAGACTAAAGAGCGCTACGATGAAAAAGGAAATATCCTAGGTTAAAAACTGGAAAGAAGCTTTCTGAGAAACTGCTTTGTATTCTGTTACTTCATCTCACAGAGTTACGGCTTTCCCCTCAAGAAGCCTTTCGCTAGGACTGTTCTTGTTAAATTTACAAAGTGATATTTGGAAGCCCGTAGAGGGATATGGTGAAAAAGGAAATATTTTCCGTTAAACACTGGAAAGAATCTTTCTGAAAAACTCCTTTGTGGTCTGTTAATTCATCTCACAGAGTTACAGCTTTCTCCTCAAGAAACCATTCGCTAAGACTGTTCTTGTGGAATTTGCAAGGAGATATTTGGAAGTCCTTAGAGGGCTATGGTTGAAAAGGAACAATCTTCCGTTAACAACTCTAAAGAAGCTTTCTGAGAAACTGCTTTGTGTTCTGTTAATTCATCACACAGAGATACAGCTTTCCCCTCAAGAAGACTTTCGCTAAGACTGTTCTTGTGAAATTTGCAAAGTGATATTTGGAAACCCATCGGGGGCTATTGTGTAAAAGGAAACATCTTCAGTTAAAAACTGGAAAGAATCTTTCTGAGAAACTGCTTGGTGTTCTGTTAATTCATCTCAGAGTTACAGCGTTCCCCTCAAGACGCCTTTTGCTAAGGCTGTTCTTGTGGAAATTGCTAAGTGGTATTTGGAAGCTCGTAAAGTCTATGGTGACAATGGAAATATCTTCAGCTACCTGCTTGAAAGAAGCTTTCTGAGAAACTGCTTTGTGTTCTGTTAATTCATCTCACAGAGTTACAGCTATCCCCTCAAGAAGCCTTTCACTAAGTCTATTCATGTGGAATTTGCAAAGTGATATTTCGAAGTCCATGGAGTGCTACGATGCAAATGGCAATATCCTAAGATAAAAACCGAAAATAACCTGTCTGAGAAACTGCTTTGTGTTCTGTTAGTTCATCTCACAGAGTTACAGCTTTCCCCTCAAGAGGCCGTTGACTAAGACTGTTCTTGTGAAATTTGCAATGTTATATTTGGGAGACCATAGAGGGCTATGGTGAAAAAGGAAATATCTTCCGTTAAAAACTGGAAAGAAGCTTTCTGAGAAACTGCCTTGTGTTCTGTTAATTAATCTCACTGAGTTACAGCTTTCCCCTCAAGAACCATTTCGCTAAGACTGTTCTTGTGTGATTTGCAAAGTGATATTTGGAAGCCCACAGAGGGCTGTGGTGAAAAGGGAAATATCTTCTGTTACAAACTGGAAAGAAGCTTTCTGAGAAACTGCTTTGTGTTCTGTAAATTCATCTCTCAGGGTTACAGCTTTCCCCTCAGGAAGCCTTTCGCTAAGACTGTTCTTGTGGAATTTGCAATGTGATATTTGGAGGATCATAGAGGGCTATGGTGAAAAAGGAAATATCTTCCGTTAAAAACAGGAAAGAGGCTTTCTGACCAACTGCTTTCTGTTCTGATAATTAAACTCACAGAGTTACAGCTTTCCCCTCAAGAAGCCTTTCGCTTAGACTGTTTTTGTGGAAATTGGAAAGTGATACTTAGAATCCCATAGAGGGCTATGGTGAAAAAGGAAATATCCTAAGATAATACTGAAAAGAAGCTTTATGAAAAACTACATTGTGTTCTGTTAATTCATCTCACAGACTTACAGCTTTCCCCTCAAGAAGCCTCTCTCTAACACTGTCCTCGTGGAATTTGCAAAGTGATATTTGGAAGCCCGTAGAGGGCTACGGTTAAAAAGGAAACATCTTCCATTATAAACTGGAAAGAAGCTTTCTGAGAAACTGCTTTGTGTTGTGTTAATTCATCTCACACAGTTACAGCTTTCCCCTCAAGAAGCCTTTGGCTGAGACTGTTCTTGTGGAATTTGCAAAGTGATATTTGGAGGCCCATAGGGGGTATGGTGAAAAAGGAAATAACTTCCGATAAAAACTGGAAAGAGGCTTTCTGAGAAACTACTTTGTGTTCTGTCAACTCATCTCACAGAGTTACAGCTTTCCCCTCAGGTAGCCGTTCGCTAAGACTGTTCTTGTGGAGTTTGCAAAGTGATATTTGGAAGCCCATAGAGGGCTATGGTGAAAAGGAAATATCTTCCGTTATAAACTGGAAAGAGGCTTTCTGAGAAACTGCTCTGTGTTCTGTTAATTCGTCTCACACAGTTACAGCGTTCCCCTCAAGAAGCCTTTCGCTAAGGCTCTTCTTGTGGGATTTGCAAAGTGATATTTGGAAGCCCCTAGAGGGCTATGGTGAAAAAGGAAATATCTTCAGTGAAAAACGGGATAGAAACTTTCTGAGAGACTGCTTTGTGTTCTGTTTATTCATCACACTGTGTTAGACCTTTCCCCTCAAGAAGCCTTTGGGAAAGACTGTTCTTGTGGAATTTGCAAAGTGATATTTGGAAGCCCATAATTTGCCATGGTGAAAAAGAAAATATCATCAGTTGAAAACTGGAAAGAAGCTTTCTGAGAGACTGCTTTGTGTTCTGTTAATTCATCTCACAATGTTACAGCTTTCCCCTCAAGAAGCCTTTCGCTAAGACTGTTCTTGTCTAATTTGCAAAGTGTTATTTGGAAGCCCATAGAGGGCTATGTTGAAAAACGATATGTCTTAAGATAAAAACTGAAAAGAAGCTTTCTGAGAAACTGCTTTGTGTTCGTTTAATTCATCTCACAGAGTTACACATTTCCCCTCAAGAAGCCGTTCACTGAGACTGTTCTTGTGGAATTTGCAAAGTGATATTCGAAGCCCATAGAGGGCTTTGACGAAAACGGAAATATCCTAAGAAGAAAACTGAAAAGAAACTTTCTGAGAAACTGCATTGTGTTCTCTTAGTTCATCTCAGAGAGTTACAGCTTTCCCCTCAAGAAGCCGTTCCCTAAGACTGTTCTTTTGAAATTCGCAAAGTGATATTTGGAAGCCCATAGAAAGCTATTGTGAAAAAGGAAATATCTTCCGTTAAAAACTGGAAAGAAGCTTCCTGAGAAACTGCCGTATGTTCTGTGAATACATCTTAGCAAATTACAGCTTTCCCCTGAAGAAGCCCCTCGCTGAGACTGTTCTTGTGGAATTTGCAAAGCGATATTTGAAAGCCCATAGAGGGGTCTGTTGAAAAAGGAAATATCCTAAGATAAAAACTGAAAAGAAGCTTTCTGAGAAACTGCTTTGTGTTCTCATCATTGATCTCACAGAGTTACAGCTTTCTCCTCAAGAAGCTTTTCGCTAAGGCTGTTCTTGTGGAATTTGCAAAGTGATTTTTTAAGCCTACAGAGGGCTACGGTGAAAAAGGAAATATCTTCCGTTAAAAACTGGAAAGAAGCCTGCTGAGAAACGGCTTTGTGTTCTGTTAATTCAACTCACAGAGTTACAGCATTCCCCTCAAGTGGCATTTCGCTAAGACTGTTCTTCTGGAATTTGCAAAGTGATATTTGGAAGCCCATAGAGGGTTATGGTGAAAAAGGAAATATTTTCCGTCAAACACTGGAAAGAATCTTTCTGAAAAACTGCTTTGTGGTCTGTTAATTCATCTCACAGAGTTACAGCTTTCTCCCCAAGACACCATTCGCTAAGACTGTTCTTGTGGTATTTGAAAGGTGATATTTGGAATCCATAGAGGGCTATGCTGAAAAAGGATCTATCTTCCGTTAAAAACTGTAAAGAACTTTCTGAGAAACTGCTTTGTGTTCTGTTAATTCATGTCACAGAGTTCCAGCTTTCGCCTCAAGAAGCCTTTCGCTAAGGCTGTTCTTGTGGAATTTGCTAAGTGATATTTGGAAGCTCCTAAGGGCTACGGTGAAAATGGCAATATCCTAAGATAAAAACCGATAGAAGCTGTCTGAGAAACTGCTTTGTGTTCTGTTATTTCATCTCACAGAGTTAAAGCTTTCCCCTCAAGAGGACTTTGACTAAGTCTGTTATTGTGAAATTTGCAATGTTATATTTGGGAGACCATCGAGTGCTATGTTGAAAAAGGAAATATCTTCCGTTAAAAACTGGAAAGAAGCTTTCTGAGAAACTGCTTTGTGTTCTGTTAATTCATCTCACAGAGTTACAGCTTTTCCCTCAAGAAGCCTTTCGCTAAGACTCTTCTTGTGGAATTTGCAAGGTGATATTTGAAAGCCCATAGAGGGCTATGGTGAAAATGGAAATATCGTAAGAGAAAAACCAAAAAGAATCTTTCTCAGAAACTGCTTTGTTTTCTGTTAGTTCATCTCACAGAGTTAGAGATTTACCCTCAAGCATCCGTTCACTAAGACTGTTCTAGTGAAATTTGCAAAGTGATATTTGGAATCCCATAGAGGGTTACGGTGAAAAAGGAAATATCTTCAGTTAAAAACTGGAAAGAAGGTTTCTGAGAAACTGCTTTGTTTTCTGTTAATTCATTCCACAGACTTACAGGTTTCCCATCAAGAAGCCTTTCGCTAAGACTGTTCTCGTGGAATTTGCAAAGTGATATTTGGAAGCCCATAGAGAGCTATGGTGAAAAAGGAAATATCCTAAGATAAAAACTGAAATGAAGCTTTCTGGGAAACTTCTTTGTGTTCTGTTAATTCATCTCACATATTTACAGCTTTCCTCTCAAGAAGCCTTTCTCTAAGACTGTTCTTGTGGAATTTGCAAAGTGATATTTCGAAACCCTTAGACGGCTATGGTGAAAATGGAAGTATCCTAAGGCAAAAACAGTAAAGAAGCTTTCTGAGAAACTGCTTTGTATTCTGTTAGTTAACTCACAAATTTACAGCCTGCCCCTCAAGTACCTTTCGCTAAGGCTGTTCTTGTGGAATTTGCAAAGTGATTTTTTAAGACTAAAGAGCGCTACGATGAAAAAGGAAATATCCTAGGTTAAAAACTGGAAAGAAGCTTTCTGAGAAACTGCTTTGTATTCTGTTACTTCATCTCACAGAGTTACGGCTTTCCCCTCAAGAAGCCTTTCGCTAGGACTGTTCTTGTTAAATTTACAAAGTGATATTTGGAAGCCCGTAGAGGGATATGGTGAAAAAGGAAATATTTTCCGTTAAACACTGGAAAGAATCTTTCTGAAAAACTCCTTTGTGGTCTGTTAATTCATCTCACAGAGTTACAGCTTTCTCCTCAAGAAACCATTCGCTAAGACTGTTCTTGTGGAATTTGCAAGGAGATATTTGGAAGTCCTTAGAGGGCTATGGTTGAAAAGGAACAATCTTCCGTTAACAACTCTAAAGAAGCTTTCTGAGAAACTGCTTTGTGTTCTGTTAATTCATCACACAGAGATACAGCTTTCCCCTCAAGAAGACTTTCGCTAAGACTGTTCTTGTGAAATTTGCAAAGTGATATTTGGAAGCCCATCGGGGGCTATTGTGTAAAAGGAAACATCTTCAGTTAAAAACTGGAAAGAATCTTTCTGAGAAACTGCTTGGTGTTCTGTTAATTCATCTCAGAGTTACAGCGTTCCCCTCAAGACGCCTTTCGCTAAGGCTGTTCTTGTGGAAATTGCTAAGTGGTATTTGGAAGCTCGTAAAGTCTATGGTGACAATGGAAATATCTTCAGCTACCTGCTTGAAAGAAGCTTTCTGAGAAACTGCTTTGTGTTCTGTTAATTCATCTCACAGAGTTACAGCTATCCCCTCAAGAAGCCTTTCACTAAGTCTATTCATGTGGAATTTGCAAAGTGATATTTCGAAGCCCATAGAGTGCTACGATGCAAATGGCAATATCCTAAGATAAAAACCGAAAATAACCTGTCTGAGAAACTGCTTTGTGTTCTGTTAGTTCATCTCACAGAGTTACAGCTTTCCCCTCAAGAGGCCGTTGACTAAGACTGTTCTTGTGAAATTTGCAATGTTATATTTGGGAGACCATAGAGGGCTATGGTGAAAAAGGAAATATCTTCCGTTAAAAACTGGAAAGAAGCTTTCTGAGAAACTGCCTTGTGTTCTGTTAATTAATCTCACTGAGTTACAGCTTTCCCCTCAAGAACCATTTCGCTAAGACTGTTCTTGTGTGATTTGCAAAGTGATATTTGGAAGCCCACAGAGGGCTGTGGTGAAAAGGGAAATATCTTCTGTTACAAACTGGAAAGAAGCTTTCTGAGAAACTGCTTTGTGTTCTGTAAATTCATCTCTCAGGGTTACAGCTTTCCCCTCAGGAAGCCTTTCGCTAAGACTGTTCTTGTGGAATTTGCAATGTGATATTTGGAGGATCATAGAGGGCTATGGTGAAAAAGGAAATATCTTCCGTTAAAAACAGGAAAGAGGCTTTCTGACCAACTGCTTTCTGTTCTGATAATTAAACTCACAGAGTTACAGCTTTCCCCTCAAGAAGCCTTTCGCTTAGACTGTTTTTGTGGAAATTGGAAAGTGATACTTAGAATCCCATAGAGGGCTATGGTGAAAAAGGAAATATCCTAAGATAATACTGAAAAGAAGCTTTATGAAAAACTACATTGTGTTCTGTTAATTCATCTCACAGACTTACAGCTTTCCCCTCAAGAAGCCTCTCTCTAACACTGTCCTCGTGGAATTTGCAAAGTGATATTTGGAAGCCCGTAGAGGGCTACGGTTAAAAAGGAAACATCTTCCGTTATAAACTGGAAAGAAGCTTTCTGAGAAACTGCTTTGTGTTGTGTTAATTCATCTCACACAGTTACAGCTTTCCCCTCAAGAAGCCTTTGGCTGAGACTGTTCTTGTGGAATTTGCAAAGTGATATTTGGAGGCCCATAGGGGGTATGGTGAAAAAGGAAATAACTTCCGATAAAAACTGGAAAGAGGCTTTCTGAGAAACTACTTTGTGTTCTGTCAACTCATCTCACAGAGTTACAGCTTTCCCCTCAGGTAGCCGTTCGCTAAGACTGTTCTTGTGGAGTTTGCAAAGTGATATTTGGAAGCCCATAGAGGGCTATGGTGAAAAGGAAATATCTTCCGTTATAAACTGGAAAGAGGCTTTCTGAGAAACTGCTCTGTGTTCTGTTAATTCGTCTCACACAGTTACAGCGTTCCCCTCAAGAAGCCTTTCGCTAAGGCTCTTCTTGTGGGATTTGCAAAGTGATATTTGGAAGCCCATAATTTGCCATGGTGAAAAAGAAAATATCATCAGTTGAAAACTGGAAAGAAGCTTTCTGAGAGACTGCTTTGTGTTCTGTTAATTCATCTCACAATGTTACAGCTTTCCCCTCAAGAAGCCTTTCGCTAAGACTGTTCTTGTCTAATTTGCAAAGTGTTATTTGGAAGCCCATAGAGGGCTATGGTGAAAAAGGATATGTCTTAAGATAAAAACTGAAAAGAAGCTTTCTGAGAAACTGCTTTGTGTTCGTTTAATTCATCTCACAGAGTTACACATTTCCCCTCAAGAAGCCGTTCACTGAGACTGTTCTTGTGGAATTTGCAAAGTGATATTCGAAGCCCATAGAGGGCTTTGACGAAAACGGAAATATCCTAAGAAGAAAACTGAAAAGAAACTTTCTGAGAAACTGCATTGTGTTCTCTTAGTTCATCTCAGAGAGTTACAGCTTTCCCCTCAAGAAGCCGTTCCCTAAGACTGTTCTTTTGAAATTCGCAAAGTGATATTTGGAAGCCCATAGAAAGCTATTGTGAAAAAGGAAATATCTTCCGTTAAAAACTGGAAAGAAGCTTCCTGAGAAACTGCCGTATGTTCTGTGAATACATCTTAGCAAATTACAGCTTTCCCCTGAAGAAGCCCTTCGCTGAGACTGTTCTTGTGGAATTTGCAAAGCGATATTTGGAAGCCTATAGAGAGCAATGGTGAAAAAGGAAATATTTTCCGTTAAAAACTGGAAAGAAGCTTTGTGAGAAACTGCCTTGTGTTCTGTTAATTCACCTCAGAGAGTTACAGCTTTCACCTCAAGAAGACTCTCATTAAGACTGTTCTTGTGGAACTTGCAAAGTGATATTTGAAAGCCCATAGAGGGGTCTGTTGAAAAAGGTAATATCCTAAGATAAAAACTGAAAAGAAGCTTTCTGAGAAACTGCTTTGTGTTCTCATCATTGATCTCACAGAGTTACAGCTTTCTCCTCAAGAAGCTTTTCGCTAAGGCTGTTCTTGTGGAATTTGCAAAGTGATTTTTTAAGCCTACAGAGGGCTACGGTGAAAAAGGAAATATCTTCCGTTAAAAACTGGAAAGAAGCCTGCTGAGAAACGGCTTTGTGTTCTGTTAATTCAACTCACAGAGTTACAGCATTCCCCTCAAGTGGCATTTCGCTAAGACTGTTCTTCTGGAATTTGCAAAGTGATATTTGGAAGCCCATAGAGGGTTATGGTGAAAAAGGAAATATTTTCCGTCAAACACTGGAAAGAATCTTTCTGAAAAACTGCTTTGTGGTCTGTTAATTCATCTCACAGAGTTACAGCTTTCTCCCCAAGACACCATTCGCTAAGACTGTTCTTGTGGTATTTGAAAGGTGATATTTGGAATCCATAGAGGGCTATGCTGAAAAAGGATCTATCTTCCGTTAAAAACTGTAAAGAACTTTCTGAGAAACTGCTTTGTGTTCTGTTAATTCATGTCACAGAGTTCCAGCTTTCGCCTCAAGAAGCCTTTCGCTAAGGCTGTTCTTGTGGAATTTGCTAAGTGATATTTGGAAGCTCCTAAGGGCTACGGTGAAAATGGCAATATCCTAAGATAAAAACCGATAGAAGCTGTCTGAGAAACTGCTTTGTGTTCTGTTATTTCATCTCACAGAGTTAAAGCTTTCCCCTCAAGAGGACTTTGACTAAGTCTGTTATTGTGAAATTTGCAATGTTATATTTGGGAGACCATCGAGTGCTATGTTGAAAAAGGAAATATCTTCCGTTAAAAACTGGAAAGAAGCTTTCTGAGAAACTGCTTTGTGTTCTGTTAATTCATCTCACAGAGTTACAGCTTTTCCCTCAAGAAGCCTTTCGCTAAGACTCTTCTTGTGGAATTTGCAAGGTGATATTTGAAAGCCCATAGAGGGCTATGGTGAAAATGGAAATATCGTAAGAGAAAAACCAAAAAGAATCTTTCTCAGAAACTGCTTTGTTTTCTGTTAGTTCATCTCACAGAGTTAGAGATTTACCCTCAAGCATCCGTTCACTAAGACTGTTCTAGTGAAATTTGCAAAGTGATATTTGGAATCCCATAGAGGGTTACGGTGAAAAAGGAAATATCTTCAGTTAAAAACTGGAAAGAAGGTTTCTGAGAAACTGCTTTGTTTTCTGTTAATTCATTCCACAGACTTACAGGTTTCCCATCAAGAAGCCTTTCGCTAAGACTGTTCTCGTGGAATTTGCAAAGTGATATTTGGAAGCCCATAGAGAGCTATGGTGAAAAAGGAAATATCCTAAGATAAAAACTGAAATGAAGCTTTCTGGGAAACTTCTTTGTGTTCTGTTAATTCATCTCACATATTTACAGCTTTCCTCTCAAGAAGCCTTTCTCTAAGACTGTTCTTGTGGAATTTGCAAAGTGATATTTCGAAACCCTTAGACGGCTATGGTGAAAATGGAAGTATCCTAAGGCAAAAACAGTAAAGAAGCTTTCTGAGAAACTGCTTTGTATTCTGTTAGTTAACTCACAAATTTACAGCCTGCCCCTCAAGTACCTTTCGCTAAGGCTGTTCTTGTGGAATTTGCAAAGTGATTTTTTAAGACTAAAGAGCGCTACGATGAAAAAGGAAATATCCTAGGTTAAAAACTGGAAAGAAGCTTTCTGAGAAACTGCTTTGTATTCTGTTACTTCATCTCACAGAGTTACGGCTTTCCCCTCAAGAAGCCTTTCGCTAGGACTGTTCTTGTTAAATTTACAAAGTGATATTTGGAAGCCCGTAGAGGGATATGGTGAAAAAGGAAATATTTTCCGTTAAACACTGGAAAGAATCTTTCTGAAAAACTCCTTTGTGGTCTGTTAATTCATCTCACAGAGTTACAGCTTTCTCCTCAAGAAACCATTCGCTAAGACTGTTCTTGTGGAATTTGCAAGGAGATATTTGGAAGTCCTTAGAGGGCTATGGTTGAAAAGGAACAATCTTCCGTTAACAACTCTAAAGAAGCTTTCTGAGAAACTGCTTTGTGTTCTGTTAATTCATCACACAGAGATACAGCTTTCCCCTCAAGAAGACTTTCGCTAAGACTGTTCTTGTGAAATTTGCAAAGTGATATTTGGAAGCCCATCGGGGGCTATTGTGTAAAAGGAAACATCTTCAGTTAAAAACTGGAAAGAATCTTTCTGAGAAACTGCTTGGTGTTCTGTTAATTCATCTCAGAGTTACAGCGTTCCCCTCAAGACGCCTTTCGCTAAGGCTGTTCTTGTGGAAATTGCTAAGTGGTATTTGGAAGCTCGTAAAGTCTATGGTGACAATGGAAATATCTTCAGCTACCTGCTTGAAAGAAGCTTTCTGAGAAACTGCTTTGTGTTCTGTTAATTCATCTCACAGAGTTACAGCTATCCCCTCAAGAAGCCTTTCACTAAGTCTATTCATGTGGAATTTGCAAAGTGATATTTCGAAGCCCATAGAGTGCTACGATGCAAATGGCAATATCCTAAGATAAAAACCGAAAATAACCTGTCTGAGAAACTGCTTTGTGTTCTGTTAGTTCATCTCACAGAGTTACAGCTTTCCCCTCAAGAGGCCGTTGACTAAGACTGTTCTTGTGAAATTTGCAATGTTATATTTGGGAGACCATAGAGGGCTATGGTGAAAAAGGAAATATCTTCCGTTAAAAACTGGAAAGAAGCTTTCTGAGAAACTGCCTTGTGTTCTGTTAATTAATCTCACTGAGTTACAGCTTTCCCCTCAAGAACCATTTCGCTAAGACTGTTCTTGTGTGATTTGCAAAGTGATATTTGGAAGCCCACAGAGGGCTGTGGTGAAAAGGGAAATATCTTCTGTTACAAACTGGAAAGAAGCTTTCTGAGAAACTGCTTTGTGTTCTGTAAATTCATCTCTCAGGGTTACAGCTTTCCCCTCAGGAAGCCTTTCGCTAAGACTGTTCTTGTGGAATTTGCAATGTGATATTTGGAGGATCATAGAGGGCTATGGTGAAAAAGGAAATATCTTCCGTTAAAAACAGGAAAGAGGCTTTCTGACCAACTGCTTTCTGTTCTGATAATTAAACTCACAGAGTTACAGCTTTCCCCTCAAGAAGCCTTTCGCTTAGACTGTTTTTGTGGAAATTGGAAAGTGATACTTAGAATCCCATAGAGGGCTATGGTGAAAAAGGAAATATCCTAAGATAATACTGAAAAGAAGCTTTATGAAAAACTACATTGTGTTCTGTTAATTCATCTCACAGACTTACAGCTTTCCCCTCAAGAAGCCTCTCTCTAACACTGTCCTCGTGGAATTTGCAAAGTGATATTTGGAAGCCCGTAGAGGGCTACGGTTAAAAAGGAAACATCTTCCGTTATAAACTGGAAAGAAGCTTTCTGAGAAACTGCTTTGTGTTGTGTTAATTCATCTCACACAGTTACAGCTTTCCCCTCAAGAAGCCTTTGGCTGAGACTGTTCTTGTGGAATTTGCAAAGTGATATTTGGAGGCCCATAGGGGGTATGGTGAAAAAGGAAATAACTTCCGATAAAAACTGGAAAGAGGCTTTCTGAGAAACTACTTTGTGTTCTGTCAACTCATCTCACAGAGTTACAGCTTTCCCCTCAGGTAGCCGTTCGCTAAGACTGTTCTTGTGGAGTTTGCAAAGTGATATTTGGAAGCCCATAGAGGGCTATGGTGAAAAGGAAATATCTTCCGTTATAAACTGGAAAGAGGCTTTCTGAGAAACTGCTCTGTGTTCTGTTAATTCGTCTCACACAGTTACAGCGTTCCCCTCAAGAAGCCTTTCGCTAAGGCTCTTCTTGTGGGATTTGCAAAGTGATATTTGGAAGCCCATAATTTGCCATGGTGAAAAAGAAAATATCATCAGTTGAAAACTGGAAAGAAGCTTTCTGAGAGACTGCTTTGTGTTCTGTTAATTCATCTCACAATGTTACAGCTTTCCCCTCAAGAAGCCTTTCGCTAAGACTGTTCTTGTCTAATTTGCAAAGTGTTATTTGGAAGCCCATAGAGGGCTATGGTGAAAAAGGATATGTCTTAAGATAAAAACTGAAAAGAAGCTTTCTGAGAAACTGCTTTGTGTTCGTTTAATTCATCTCACAGAGTTACACATTTCCCCTCAAGAAGCCGTTCACTGAGACTGTTCTTGTGGAATTTGCAAAGTGATATTCGAAGCCCATAGAGGGCTTTGACGAAAACGGAAATATCCTAAGAAGAAAACTGAAAAGAAACTTTCTGAGAAACTGCATTGTGTTCTCTTAGTTCATCTCAGAGAGTTACAGCTTTCCCCTCAAGAAGCCGTTCCCTAAGACTGTTCTTTTGAAATTCGCAAAGTGATATTTGGAAGCCCATAGAAAGCTATTGTGAAAAAGGAAATATCTTCCGTTAAAAACTGGAAAGAAGCTTCCTGAGAAACTGCCGTATGTTCTGTGAATACATCTTAGCAAATTACAGCTTTCCCCTGAAGAAGCCCTTCGCTGAGACTGTTCTTGTGGAATTTGCAAAGCGATATTTGGAAGCCTATAGAGAGCAATGGTGAAAAAGGAAATATTTTCCGTTAAAAACTGGAAAGAAGCTTTGTGAGAAACTGCCTTGTGTTCTGTTAATTCACCTCAGAGAGTTACAGCTTTCACCTCAAGAAGACTCTCATTAAGACTGTTCTTGTGGAACTTGCAAAGTGATATTTGAAAGCCCATAGAGGGGTCTGTTGAAAAAGGAAATATCCTAAGATAAAAACTGAAAAGAAGCTTTCTGAGAAACTGCTTTGTGTTCTCATCATTGATCTCACAGAGTTACAGCTTTCTCCTCAAGAAGCTTTTCGCTAAGGCTGTTCTTGTGGAATTTGCAAAGTGATTTTTTAAGCCTACAGAGGGCTACGGTGAAAAAGGAAATATCTTCCGTTAAAAACTGGAAAGAAGCCTGCTGAGAAACGGCTTTGTGTTCTGTTAATTCAACTCACAGAGTTACAGCATTCCCCTCAAGTGGCATTTCGCTAAGACTGTTCTTCTGGAATTTGCAAAGTGATATTTGGAAGCCCATAGAGGGTTATGGTGAAAAAGGAAATATTTTCCGTCAAACACTGGAAAGAATCTTTCTGAAAAACTGCTTTGTGGTCTGTTAATTCATCTCACAGAGTTACAGCTTTCTCCCCAAGACACCATTCGCTAAGACTGTTCTTGTGGTATTTGAAAGGTGATATTTGGAATCCATAGAGGGCTATGCTGAAAAAGGATCTATCTTCCGTTAAAAACTGTAAAGAACTTTCTGAGAAACTGCTTTGTGTTCTGTTAATTCATGTCACAGAGTTCCAGCTTTCGCCTCAAGAAGCCTTTCGCTAAGGCTGTTCTTGTGGAATTTGCTAAGTGATATTTGGAAGCTCCTAAGGGCTACGGTGAAAATGGCAATATCCTAAGATAAAAACCGATAGAAGCTGTCTGAGAAACTGCTTTGTGTTCTGTTATTTCATCTCACAGAGTTAAAGCTTTCCCCTCAAGAGGACTTTGACTAAGTCTGTTATTGTGAAATTTGCAATGTTATATTTGGGAGACCATCGAGTGCTATGTTGAAAAAGGAAATATCTTCCGTTAAAAACTGGAAAGAAGCTTTCTGAGAAACTGCTTTGTGTTCTGTTAATTCATCTCACAGAGTTACAGCTTTTCCCTCAAGAAGCCTTTCGCTAAGACTCTTCTTGTGGAATTTGCAAGGTGATATTTGAAAGCCCATAGAGGGCTATGGTGAAAATGGAAATATCGTAAGAGAAAAACCAAAAAGAATCTTTCTCAGAAACTGCTTTGTTTTCTGTTAGTTCATCTCACAGAGTTAGAGATTTACCCTCAAGCATCCGTTCACTAAGACTGTTCTAGTGAAATTTGCAAAGTGATATTTGGAATCCCATAGAGGGTTACGGTGAAAAAGGAAATATCTTCAGTTAAAAACTGGAAAGAAGGTTTCTGAGAAACTGCTTTGTTTTCTGTTAATTCATTCCACAGACTTACAGGTTTCCCATCAAGAAGCCTTTCGCTAAGACTGTTCTCGTGGAATTTGCAAAGTGATATTTGGAAGCCCATAGAGAGCTATGGTGAAAAAGGAAATATCCTAAGATAAAAACTGAAATGAAGCTTTCTGGGAAACTTCTTTGTGTTCTGTTAATTCATCTCACATATTTACAGCTTTCCTCTCAAGAAGCCTTTCTCTAAGACTGTTCTTGTGGAATTTGCAAAGTGATATTTCGAAACCCTTAGACGGCTATGGTGAAAATGGAAGTATCCTAAGGCAAAAACAGTAAAGAAGCTTTCTGAGAAACTGCTTTGTATTCTGTTAGTTAACTCACAAATTTACAGCCTGCCCCTCAAGTACCTTTCGCTAAGGCTGTTCTTGTGGAATTTGCAAAGTGATTTTTTAAGACTAAAGAGCGCTACGATGAAAAAGGAAATATCCTAGGTTAAAAACTGGAAAGAAGCTTTCTGAGAAACTGCTTTGTATTCTGTTACTTCATCTCACAGAGTTACGGCTTTCCCCTCAAGAAGCCTTTCGCTAGGACTGTTCTAGTTAAATTTACAAAGTGATATTTGGAAGCCCGTAGAGGGATATGGTGAAAAAGGAAATATTTTCCGTTAAACACTGGAAAGAATCTTTCTGAAAAACTCCTTTGTGGTCTGTTAATTCATCTCACAGAGTTACAGCTTTCTCCTCAAGAAACCATTCGCTAAGACTGTTCTTGTGGAATTTGCAAGGAGATATTTGGAAGTCCTTAGAGGGCTATGGTTGAAAAGGAACAATCTTCCGTTAACAACTCTAAAGAAGCTTTCTGAGAAACTGCTTTGTGTTCTGTTAATTCATCACACAGAGATACAGCTTTCCCCTCAAGAAGACTTTCGCTAAGACTGTTCTTGTGAAATTTGCAAAGTGATATTTGGAAGCCCATCGGGGGCTATTGTGTAAAAGGAAACATCTTCAGTTAAAAACTGGAAAGAATCTTTCTGAGAAACTGCTTGGTGTTCTGTTAATTCATCTCAGAGTTACAGCGTTCCCCTCAAGACGCCTTTCGCTAAGGCTGTTCTTGTGGAAATTGCTAAGTGGTATTTGGAAGCTCGTAAAGTCTATGGTGACAATGGAAATATCTTCAGCTACCTGCTTGAAAGAAGCTTTCTGAGAAACTGCTTTGTGTTCTGTTAATTCATCTCACAGAGTTACAGCTATCCCCTCAAGAAGCCTTTCACTAAGTCTATTCATGTGGAATTTGCAAAGTGATATTTCGAAGCCCATGGAGTGCTACGATGCAAATGGCAATATCCTAAGATAAAAACCGAAAATAACCTGTCTGAGAAACTGCTTTGTGTTCTGTTAGTTCATCTCACAGAGTTACAGCTTTCCCCTCAAGAGGCCGTTGACTAAGACTGTTCTTGTGAAATTTGCAATGTTATATTTGGGAGACCATAGAGGGCTATGGTGAAAAAGGAAATATCTTCCGTTAAAAACTGGAAAGAAGCTTTCTGAGAAACTGCCTTGTGTTCTGTTAATTAATCTCACTGAGTTACAGCTTTCCCCTCAAGAACCATTTCGCTAAGACTGTTCTTGTGTGATTTGCAAAGTGATATTTGGAAGCCCACAGAGGGCTGTGGTGAAAAGGGAAATATCTTCTGTTACAAACTGGAAAGAAGCTTTCTGAGAAACTGCTTTGTGTTCTGTAAATTCATCTCTCAGGGTTACAGCTTTCCCCTCAGGAAGCCTTTCGCTAAGACTGTTCTTGTGGAATTTGCAATGTGATATTTGGAGGATCATAGAGGGCTATGGTGAAAAAGGAAATATCTTCCGTTAAAAACAGGAAAGAGGCTTTCTGACCAACTGCTTTCTGTTCTGATAATTAAACTCACAGAGTTACAGCTTTCCCCTCAAGAAGCCTTTCGCTTAGACTGTTTTTGTGGAAATTGGAAAGTGATACTTAGAATCCCATAGAGGGCTATGGTGAAAAAGGAAATATCCTAAGATAATACTGAAAAGAAGCTTTATGAAAAACTACATTGTGTTCTGTTAATTCATCTCACAGACTTACAGCTTTCCCCTCAAGAAGCCTCTCTCTAACACTGTCCTCGTGGAATTTGCAAAGTGATATTTGGAAGCCCGTAGAGGGCTACGGTTAAAAAGGAAACATCTTCCGTTATAAACTGGAAAGAAGCTTTCTGAGAAACTGCTTTGTGTTGTGTTAATTCATCTCACACAGTTACAGCTTTCCCCTCAAGAAGCCTTTGGCTGAGACTGTTCTTGTGGAATTTGCAAAGTGATATTTGGAGGCCCATAGGGGGTATGGTGAAAAAGGAAATAACTTCCGATAAAAACTGGAAAGAGGCTTTCTGAGAAACTACTTTGTGTTCTGTCAACTCATCTCACAGAGTTACAGCTTTCCCCTCAGGTAGCCGTTCGCTAAGACTGTTCTTGTGGAGTTTGCAAAGTGATATTTGGAAGCCCATAGAGGGCTATGGTGAAAAGGAAATATCTTCCGTTATAAACTGGAAAGAGGCTTTCTGAGAAACTGCTCTGTGTTCTGTTAATTCGTCTCACACAGTTACAGCGTTCCCCTCAAGAAGCCTTTCGCTAAGGCTCTTCTTGTGGGATTTGCAAAGTGATATTTGGAAGCCCCTAGAGGGCTATGGTGAAAAAGGAAATATCTTCAGTGAAAAACGGGATAGAAACTTTCTGAGAGACTGCTTTGTGTTCTGTTTATTCATCACACTGTGTTAGACCTTTCCCCTCAAGAAGCCTTTGGGAAAGACTGTTCTTGTGGAATTTGCAAAGTGATATTTGGAAGCCCATAATTTGCCATGGTGAAAAAGAAAATATCATCAGTTGAAAACTGGAAAGAAGCTTTCTGAGAGACTGCTTTGTGTTCTGTTAATTCATCTCACAATGTTACAGCTTTCCCCTCAAGAAGCCTTTCGCTAAGACTGTTCTTGTCTAATTTGCAAAGTGTTATTTGGAAGCCCATAGAGGGCTATGGTGAAAAAGGATATGTCTTAAGATAAAAACTGAAAAGAAGCTTTCTGAGAAACTGCTTTGTGTTCGTTTAATTCATCTCACAGAGTTACACATTTCCCCTCAAGAAGCCGTTCACTGAGACTGTTCTTGTGGAATTTGCAAAGTGATATTCGAAGCCCATAGAGGGCTTTGACGAAAACGGAAATATCCTAAGAAGAAAACTGAAAAGAAACTTTCTGAGAAACTGCATTGTGTTCTCTTAGTTCATCTCAGAGAGTTACAGCTTTCCCCTCAAGAAGCCGTTCCCTAAGACTGTTCTTTTGAAATTCGCAAAGTGATATTTGGAAGCCCATAGAAAGCTATTGTGAAAAAGGAAATATCTTCCGTTAAAAACTGGAAAGAAGCTTCCTGAGAAACTGCCGTATGTTCTGTGAATACATCTTAGCAAATTACAGCTTTCCCCTGAAGAAGCCCTTCGCTGAGACTGTTCTTGTGGAATTTGCAAAGCGATATTTGAAAGCCCATAGAGGGGTCTGTTGAAAAAGGAAATATCCTAAGATAAAAACTGAAAAGAAGCTTTCTGAGAAACTGCTTTGTGTTCTCATCATTGATCTCACAGAGTTACAGCTTTCTCCTCAAGAAGCTTTTCGCTAAGGCTGTTCTTGTGGAATTTGCAAAGTGATTTTTTAAGCCTACAGAGGGCTACGGTGAAAAAGGAAATATCTTCCGTTAAAAACTGGAAAGAAGCCTGCTGAGAAACGGCTTTGTGTTCTGTTAATTCAACTCACAGAGTTACAGCATTCCCCTCAAGTGGCATTTCGCTAAGACTGTTCTTCTGGAATTTGCAAAGTGATATTTGGAAGCCCATAGAGGGTTATGGTGAAAAAGGAAATATTTTCCGTCAAACACTGGAAAGAATCTTTCTGAAAAACTGCTTTGTGGTCTGTTAATTCATCTCACAGAGTTACAGCTTTCTCCCCAAGACACCATTCGCTAAGACTGTTCTTGTGGTATTTGAAAGGTGATATTTGGAATCCATAGAGGGCTATGCTGAAAAAGGATCTATCTTCCGTTAAAAACTGTAAAGAACTTTCTGAGAAACTGCTTTGTGTTCTGTTAATTCATGTCACAGAGTTCCAGCTTTCGCCTCAAGAAGCCTTTCGCTAAGGCTGTTCTTGTGGAATTTGCTAAGTGATATTTGGAAGCTCCTAAGGGCTACGGTGAAAATGGCAATATCCTAAGATAAAAACCGATAGAAGCTGTCTGAGAAACTGCTTTGTGTTCTGTTATTTCATCTCACAGAGTTAAAGCTTTCCCCTCAAGAGGACTTTGACTAAGTCTGTTATTGTGAAATTTGCAATGTTATATTTGGGAGACCATCGAGTGCTATGTTGAAAAAGGAAATATCTTCCGTTAAAAACTGGAAAGAAGCTTTCTGAGAAACTGCTTTGTGTTCTGTTAATTCATCTCACAGAGTTACAGCTTTTCCCTCAAGAAGCCTTTCGCTAAGACTCTTCTTGTGGAATTTGCAAGGTGATATTTGAAAGCCCATAGAGGGCTATGGTGAAAATGGAAATATCGTAAGAGAAAAACCAAAAAGAATCTTTCTCAGAAACTGCTTTGTTTTCTGTTAGTTCATCTCACAGAGTTAGAGATTTACCCTCAAGCATCCGTTCACTAAGACTGTTCTAGTGAAATTTGCAAAGTGATATTTGGAATCCCATAGAGGGTTACGGTGAAAAAGGAAATATCTTCAGTTAAAAACTGGAAAGAAGGTTTCTGAGAAACTGCTTTGTTTTCTGTTAATTCATTCCACAGACTTACAGGTTTCCCATCAAGAAGCCTTTCGCTAAGACTGTTCTCGTGGAATTTGCAAAGTGATATTTGGAAGCCCATAGAGAGCTATGGTGAAAAAGGAAATATCCTAAGATAAAAACTGAAATGAAGCTTTCTGGGAAACTTCTTTGTGTTCTGTTAATTCATCTCACATATTTACAGCTTTCCTCTCAAGAAGCCTTTCTCTAAGACTGTTCTTGTGGAATTTGCAAAGTGATATTTCGAAACCCTTAGACGGCTATGGTGAAAATGGAAGTATCCTAAGGCAAAAACAGTAAAGAAGCTTTCTGAGAAACTGCTTTGTATTCTGTTAGTTAACTCACAAATTTACAGCCTGCCCCTCAAGTACCTTTCGTTAAGGCTGTTCTTGTGGAATTTGCAAAGTGATTTTTTAAGACTAAAGAGCGCTACGATGAAAAAGGAAATATCCTAGGTTAAAAACTGGAAAGAAGCTTTCTGAGAAACTGCTTTGTATTCTGTTACTTCATCTCACAGAGTTACGGCTTTCCCCTCAAGAAGCCTTTCGCTAGGACTGTTCTTGTTAAATTTACAAAGTGATATTTGGAAGCCCGTAGAGGGATATGGTGAAAAAGGAAATATTTTCCGTTAAACACTGGAAAGAATCTTTCTGAAAAACTCCTTTGTGGTCTGTTAATTCATCTCACAGAGTTACAGCTTTCTCCTCAAGAAACCATTCGCTAAGACTGTTCTTGTGGAATTTGCAAGGAGATATTTGGAAGTCCTTAGAGGGCTATGGTTGAAAAGGAACAATCTTCCGTTAACAACTCTAAAGAAGCTTTCTGAGAAACTGCTTTGTGTTCTGTTAATTCATCACACAGAGATACAGCTTTCCCCTCAAGAAGACTTTCGCTAAGACTGTTCTTGTGAAATTTGCAAAGTGATATTTGGAAGCCCATCGGGGGCTATTGTGTAAAAGGAAACATCTTCAGTTAAAAACTGGAAAGAATCTTTCTGAGAAACTGCTTGGTGTTCTGTTAATTCATCTCAGAGTTACAGCGTTCCCCTCAAGACGCCTTTCGCTAAGGCTGTTCTTGTGGAAATTGCTAAGTGGTATTTGGAAGCTCGTAAAGTCTATGGTGACAATGGAAATATCTTCAGCTACCTGCTTGAAAGAAGCTTTCTGAGAAACTGCTTTGTGTTCTGTTAATTCATCTCACAGAGTTACAGCTATCCCCTCAAGAAGCCTTTCACTAAGTCTATTCATGTGGAATTTGCAAAGTGATATTTCGAAGCCCATGGAGTGCTACGATGCAAATGGCAATATCCTAAGATAAAAACCGAAAATAACCTGTCTGAGAAACTGCTTTGTGTTCTGTTAGTTCATCTCACAGAGTTACAGCTTTCCCCTCAAGAGGCCGTTGACTAAGACTGTTCTTGTGAAATTTGCAATGTTATATTTGGGAGACCATAGAGGGCTATGGTGAAAAAGGAAATATCTTCCGTTAAAAACTGGAAAGAAGCTTTCTGAGAAACTGCCTTGTGTTCTGTTAATTAATCTCACTGAGTTACAGCTTTCCCCTCAAGAACCATTTCGCTAAGACTGTTCTTGTGTGATTTGCAAAGTGATATTTGGAAGCCCACAGAGGGCTGTGGTGAAAAGGGAAATATCTTCTGTTACAAACTGGAAAGAAGCTTTCTGAGAAACTGCTTTGTGTTCTGTAAATTCATCTCTCAGGGTTACAGCTTTCCCCTCAGGAAGCCTTTCGCTAAGACTGTTCTTGTGGAATTTGCAATGTGATATTTGGAGGATCATAGAGGGCTATGGTGAAAAAGGAAATATCTTCCGTTAAAAACAGGAAAGAGGCTTTCTGACCAACTGCTTTCTGTTCTGATAATTAAACTCACAGAGTTACAGCTTTCCCCTCAAGAAGCCTTTCGCTTAGACTGTTTTTGTGGAAATTGGAAAGTGATACTTAGAATCCCATAGAGGGCTATGGTGAAAAAGGAAATATCCTAAGATAATACTGAAAAGAAGCTTTATGAAAAACTGCATTGTGTTCTGTTAATTCATCTCACAGACTTACAGCTTTCCCCTCAAGAAGCCTCTCTCTAACACTGTCCTCGTGGTATTTGCAAAGTGATATTTGGAAGCCCGTAGAGGGCTACGGTTAAAAAGGAAACATCTTCCGTTATAAACTGGAAAGAAGCTTTCTGAGAAACTGCTTTGTGTTGTGTTAATTCATCTCACACAGTTACAGCTTTCCCCTCAAGAAGCCTTTGGCTGAGACTGTTCTTGTGGAATTTGCAAAGTGATATTTGGAGGCCCATAGGGGGTATGGTGAAAAAGGAAATAACTTCCGATAAAAACTGGAAAGAGGCTTTCTGAGAAACTACTTTGTGTTCTGTCAACTCATCTCACAGAGTTACAGCTTTCCCCTCAGGTAGCCGTTCGCTAAGACTGTTCTTGTGGAGTTTGCAAAGTGATATTTGGAAGCCCATAGAGGGCTATGGTGAAAAGGAAATATCTTCCGTTATAAACTGGAAAGAGGCTTTCTGAGAAACTGCTCTGTGTTCTGTTAATTCGTCTCACACAGTTACAGCGTTCCCCTCAAGAAGCCTTTCGCTAAGGCTCTTCTTGTGGGATTTGCAAAGTGATATTTGGAAGCCCCTAGAGGGCTATGGTGAAAAAGGAAATATCTTCAGTGAAAAACGGGATAGAAACTTTCTGAGAGACTGCTTTGTGTTCTGTTTATTCATCACACTGTGTTAGACCTTTCCCCTCAAGAAGCCTTTGGGAAAGACTGTTCTTGTGGAATTTGCAAAGTGATATTTGGAAGCCCATAATTTGCCATGGTGAAAAAGAAAATATCATCAGTTGAAAACTGGAAAGAAGCTTTCTGAGAGACTGCTTTGTGTTCTGTTAATTCATCTCACAATGTTACAGCTTTCCCCTCAAGAAGCCTTTCGCTAAGACTGTTCTTGTCTAATTTGCAAAGTGTTATTTGGAAGCCCATAGAGGGCTATGGTGAAAAAGGATATGTCTTAAGATAAAAACTGAAAAGAAGCTTTCTGAGAAACTGCTTTGTGTTCGTTTAATTCATCTCACAGAGTTACACATTTCCCCTCAAGAAGCCGTTCACTGAGACTGTTCTTGTGGAATTTGCAAAGTGATATTCGAAGCCCATAGAGGGCTTTGACGAAAACGGAAATATCCTAAGAAGAAAACTGAAAAGAAACTTTCTGAGAAACTGCATTGTGTTCTCTTAGTTCATCTCAGAGAGTTACAGCTTTCCCCTCAAGAAGCCGTTCCCTAAGACTGTTCTTTTGAAATTCGCAAAGTGATATTTGGAAGCCCATAGAAAGCTATTGTGAAAAAGGAAATATCTTCCGTTAAAAACTGGAAAGAAGCTTCCTGAGAAACTGCCGTATGTTCTGTGAATACATCTTAGCAAATTACAGCTTTCCCCTGAAGAAGCCCTTCGCTGAGACTGTTCTTGTGGAATTTGCAAAGCGATATTTGAAAGCCCATAGAGGGGTCTGTTGAAAAAGGAAATATCCTAAGATAAAAACTGAAAAGAAGCTTTCTGAGAAACTGCTTTGTGTTCTCATCATTGATCTCACAGAGTTACAGCTTTCTCCTCAAGAAGCTTTTCGCTAAGGCTGTTCTTGTGGAATTTGCAAAGTGATTTTTTAAGCCTACAGAGGGCTACGGTGAAAAAGGAAATATCTTCCGTTAAAAACTGGAAAGAAGCCTGCTGAGAAACGGCTTTGTGTTCTGTTAATTCAACTCACAGAGTTACAGCATTCCCCTCAAGTGGCATTTCGCTAAGACTGTTCTTCTGGAATTTGCAAAGTGATATTTGGAAGCCCATAGAGGGTTATGGTGAAAAAGGAAATATTTTCCGTCAAACACTGGAAAGAATCTTTCTGAAAAACTGCTTTGTGGTCTGTTAATTCATCTCACAGAGTTACAGCTTTCTCCCCAAGACACCATTCGCTAAGACTGTTCTTGTGGTATTTGAAAGGTGATATTTGGAATCCATAGAGGGCTATGCTGAAAAAGGATCTATCTTCCGTTAAAAACTGTAAAGAACTTTCTGAGAAACTGCTTTGTGTTCTGTTAATTCATGTCACAGAGTTCCAGCTTTCGCCTCAAGAAGCCTTTCGCTAAGGCTGTTCTTGTGGAATTTGCTAAGTGATATTTGGAAGCTCCTAAGGGCTACGGTGAAAATGGCAATATCCTAAGATAAAAACCGATAGAAGCTGTCTGAGAAACTGCTTTGTGTTCTGTTATTTCATCTCACAGAGTTAAAGCTTTCCCCTCAAGAGGACTTTGACTAAGTCTGTTATTGTGAAATTTGCAATGTTATATTTGGGAGACCATCGAGTGCTATGTTGAAAAAGGAAATATCTTCCGTTAAAAACTGGAAAGAAGCTTTCTGAGAAACTGCTTTGTGTTCTGTTAATTCATCTCACAGAGTTACAGCTTTTCCCTCAAGAAGCCTTTCGCTAAGACTCTTCTTGTGGAATTTGCAAGGTGATATTTGAAAGCCCATAGAGGGCTATGGTGAAAATGGAAATATCGTAAGAGAAAAACCAAAAAGAATCTTTCTCAGAAACTGCTTTGTTTTCTGTTAGTTCATCTCACAGAGTTAGAGATTTACCCTCAAGCATCCGTTCACTAAGACTGTTCTAGTGAAATTTGCAAAGTGATATTTG
Source organism: Chlorocebus sabaeus (assembly GCF_047675955.1). Taxonomy (NCBI): domain Eukaryota; kingdom Metazoa; phylum Chordata; class Mammalia; order Primates; family Cercopithecidae; genus Chlorocebus; species Chlorocebus sabaeus. The sequence goes on along the minus strand of NW_027327799.1, from coordinate 22,788 downwards.
GAATCCCATAGAGGGTTACGGTGAAAAAGGAAATATCTTCAGTTAAAAACTGGAAAGAAGGTTTCTGAGAAACTGCTTTGTTTTCTGTTAATTCATTCCACAGACTTACAGGTTTCCCATCAAGAAGCCTTTCGCTAAGACTGTTCTCGTGGAATTTGCAAAGTGATATTTGGAAGCCCATAGAGAGCTATGGTGAAAAAGGAAATATCCTAAGATAAAAACTGAAATGAAGCTTTCTGGGAAACTTCTTTGTGTTCTGTTAATTCATCTCACATATTTACAGCTTTCCTCTCAAGAAGCCTTTCTCTAAGACTGTTCTTGTGGAATTTGCAAAGTGATATTTCGAAACCCTTAGACGGCTATGGTGAAAATGGAAGTATCCTAAGGCAAAAACAGTAAAGAAGCTTTCTGAGAAACTGCTTTGTATTCTGTTAGTTAACTCACAAATTTACAGCCTGCCCCTCAAGTACCTTTCGCTAAGGCTGTTCTTGTGGAATTTGCAAAGTGATTTTTTAAGACTAAAGAGCGCTACGATGAAAAAGGAAATATCCTAGGTTAAAAACTGGAAAGAAGCTTTCTGAGAAACTGCTTTGTATTCTGTTACTTCATCTCACAGAGTTACGGCTTTCCCCTCAAGAAGCCTTTCGCTAGGACTGTTCTTGTTAAATTTACAAAGTGATATTTGGAAGCCCGTAGAGGGATATGGTGAAAAAGGAAATATTTTCCGTTAAACACTGGAAAGAATCTTTCTGAAAAACTCCTTTGTGGTCTGTTAATTCATCTCACAGAGTTACAGCTTTCTCCTCAAGAAACCATTCGCTAAGACTGTTCTTGTGGAATTTGCAAGGAGATATTTGGAAGTCCTTAGAGGGCTATGGTTGAAAAGGAACAATCTTCCGTTAACAACTCTAAAGAAGCTTTCTGAGAAACTGCTTTGTGTTCTGTTAATTCATCACACAGAGATACAGCTTTCCCCTCAAGAAGACTTTCGCTAAGACTGTTCTTGTGAAATTTGCAAAGTGATATTTGGAAACCCATCGGGGGCTATTGTGTAAAAGGAAACATCTTCAGTTAAAAACTGGAAAGAATCTTTCTGAGAAACTGCTTAGTGTTCTGTTAATTCATCTCAGAGTTACAGCGTTCCCCTCAAGACGCCTTTCGCTAAGGCTGTTCTTGTGGAAATTGCTAAGTGGTATTTGGAAGCTCGTAAAGTCTATGGTGACAATGGAAATATCTTCAGCTACCTGCTTGAAAGAAGCTTTCTGAGAAACTGCTTTGTGTTCTGTTAATTCATCTCACAGAGTTACAGCTATCCCCTCAAGAAGCCTTTCACTAAGTCTATTCATGTGGAATTTGCAAAGTGATATTTCGAAGCCCATGGAGTGCTACGATGCAAATGGCAATATCCTAAGATAAAAACCGAAAATAACCTGTCTGAGAAACTGCTTTGTGTTCTGTTAGTTCATCTCACAGAGTTACAGCTTTCCCCTCAAGAGGCCGTTGACTAAGACTGTTCTTGTGAAATTTGCAATGTTATATTTGGGAGACCATAGAGGGCTATGGTGAAAAAGGAAATACCTTCCGTTAAAAACTGGAAAGAAGCTTTCTGAGAAACTGCCTTGTGTTCTGTTAATTAATCTCACTGAGTTACAGCTTTCCCCTCAAGAACCATTTCGCTAAGACTGTTCTTGTGTGATTTGCAAAGTGATATTTGGAAGCCCACAGAGGGCTGTGGTGAAAAGGGAAATATCTTCTGTTACAAACTGGAAAGAAGCTTTCTGAGAAACTGCTTTGTGTTCTGTAAATTCATCTCTCAGGGTTACAGCTTTCCCCTCAGGAAGCCTTTCGCTAAGACTGTTCTTGTGGAATTTGCAATGTGATATTTGGAGGATCATAGAGGGCTATGGTGAAAAAGGAAATATCTTCCGTTAAAAACAGGAAAGAGGCTTTCTGACCAACTGCTTTCTGTTCTGATAATTAAACTCACAGAGTTACAGCTTTCCCCTCAAGAAGCCTTTCGCTTAGACTTAGACTGTTTTTGTGGAAATTGGAAAGTGATACTTAGAATCCCATAGAGGGCTATGGTGAAAAAGGAAATATCCTAAGATAATACTGAAAAGAAGCTTTATGAAAAACTACATTGTGTTCTGTTAATTCATCTCACAGACTTACAGCTTTCCCCTCAAGAAGCCTCTCTCTAACACTGTCCTCGTGGAATTTGCAAAGTGATATTTGGAAGCCCGTAGAGGGCTACGGTTAAAAAGGAAACATCTTCCGTTATAAACTGGAAAGAAGCTTTCTGAGAAACTGCTTTGTGTTGTGTTAATTCATCTCACACAGTTACAGCTTTCCCCTCAAGAAGCCTTTGGCTGAGACTGTTCTTGTGGAATTTGCAAAGTGATATTTGGAGGCCCATAGGGGGTATGGTGAAAAAGGAAATAACTTCCGATAAAAACTGGAAAGAGGCTTTCTGAGAAACTACTTTGTGTTCTGTCAACTCATCTCACAGAGTTACAGCTTTCCCCTCAGGTAGCCGTTCGCTAAGACTGTTCTTGTGGAGTTTGCAAAGTGATATTTGGAAGCCCATAGAGGGCTATGGTGAAAAGGAAATATCTTCCGTTATAAACTGGAAAGAGGCTTTCTGAGAAACTGCTCTGTGTTCTGTTAATTCGTCTCACACAGTTACAGCGTTCCCCTCAAGAAGCCTTTCGCTAAGGCTCTTCTTGTGGGATTTGCAAAGTGATATTTGGAAGCCCCTAGAGGGCTATGGTGAAAAAGGAAATATCTTCAGTGAAAAACGGGATAGAAACTTTCTGAGAGACTGCTTTGTGTTCTGTTTATTCATCACACTGTGTTAGACCTTTCCCCTCAAGAAGCCTTTGGGAAAGACTGTTCTTGTGGAATTTGCAAAGTGATATTTGGAAGCCCATAATTTGCCATGGTGAAAAAGAAAATATCATCAGTTGAAAACTGGAAAGAAGCTTTCTGAGAGACTGCTTTGTGTTCTGTTAATTCATCTCACAATGTTACAGCTTTCCCCTCAAGAAGCCTTTCGCTAAGACTGTTCTTGTCTAATTTGCAAAGTGTTATTTGGAAGCCCATAGAGGGCTATGGTGAAAAAGGATATGTCTTAAGATAAAAACTGAAAAGAAGCTTTCTGAGAAACTGCTTTGTGTTCGTTTAATTCATCTCACAGAGTTACACATTTCCCCTCAAGAAGCCGTTCACTGAGACTGTTCTTGTGGAATTTGCAAAGTGATATTCGAAGCCCATAGAGGGCTTTGACGAAAACGGAAATATCCTAAGAAGAAAACTGAAAAGAAACTTTCTGAGAAACTGCATTGTGTTCTCTTAGTTCATCTCAGAGAGTTACAGCTTTCCCCTCAAGAAGCCGTTCCCTAAGACTGTTCTTTTGAAATTCGCAAAGTGATATTTGGAAGCCCATAGAAAGCTATTGTGAAAAAGGAAATATCTTCCGTTAAAAACTGGAAAGAAGCTTCCTGAGAAACTGCCGTATGTTCTGTGAATACATCTTAGCAAATTACAGCTTTCCCCTGAAGAAGCCCTTCGCTGAGACTGTTCTTGTGGAATTTGCAAAGCGATATTTGAAAGCCCATAGAGGGGTCTGTTGAAAAAGGAAATATCCTAAGATAAAAACTGAAAAGAAGCTTTCTGAGAAACTGCTTTGTGTTCTCATCATTGATCTCACAGAGTTACAGCTTTCTCCTCAAGAAGCTTTTCGCTAAGGCTGTTCTTGTGGAATTTGCAAAGTGATTTTTTAAGCCTACAGAGGGCTACGGTGAAAAAGGAAATATCTTCCGTTAAAAACTGGAAAGAAGCCTGCTGAGAAACGGCTTTGTGTTCTGTTAATTCAACTCACAGAGTTACAGCATTCCCCTCAAGTGGCATTTCGCTAAGACTGTTCTTCTGGAATTTGCAAAGTGATATTTGGAAGCCCATAGAGGGTTATGGTGAAAAAGGAAATATTTTCCGTCAAACACTGGAAAGAATCTTTCTGAAAAACTGCTTTGTGGTCTGTTAATTCATCTCACAGAGTTACAGCTTTCTCCCCAAGACACCATTCGCTAAGACTGTTCTTGTGGTATTTGAAAGGTGATATTTGGAATCCATAGAGGGCTATGCTGAAAAAGGATCTATCTTCCGTTAAAAACTGTAAAGAACTTTCTGAGAAACTGCTTTGTGTTCTGTTAATTCATGTCACAGAGTTCCAGCTTTCACCTCAAGAAGCCTTTCGCTAAGGCTGTTCTTGTGGAATTTGCTAAGTGATATTTGGAAGCTCCTAAGGGCTACGGTGAAAATGGCAATATCCTAAGATAAAAACCGATAGAAGCTGTCTGAGAAACTGCTTTGTGTTCTGTTATTTCATCTCACAGAGTTAAAGCTTTCCCCTCAAGAGGACTTTGACTAAGTCTGTTATTGTGAAATTTGCAATGTTATATTTGGGAGACCATCGAGTGCTATGTTGAAAAAGGAAATATCTTCCGTTAAAAACTGGAAAGAAGCTTTCTGAGAAACTGCTTTGTGTTCTGTTAATTCATCTCACAGAGTTACAGCTTTTCCCTCAAGAAGCCTTTCGCTAAGACTCTTCTTGTGGAATTTGCAAGGTGATATTTGAAAGCCCATAGAGGGCTATGGTGAAAATGGAAATATCGTAAGAGAAAAACCAAAAAGAATCTTTCTCAGAAACTGCTTTGTTTTCTGTTAGTTCATCTCACAGAGTTAGAGATTTACCCTCAAGCATCCGTTCACTAAGACTGTTCTAGTGAAATTTGCAAAGTGATATTTGGAATCCCATAGAGGGTTACGGTGAAAAAGGAAATATCTTCAGTTAAAAACTGGAAAGAAGGTTTCTGAGAAACTGCTTTGTTTTCTGTTAATTCATTCCACAGACTTACAGGTTTCCCATCAAGAAGCCTTTCGCTAAGACTGTTCTCGTGGAATTTGCAAAGTGATATTTGGAAGCCCATAGAGAGCTATGGTGAAAAAGGAAATATCCTAAGATAAAAACTGAAATGAAGCTTTCTGGGAAACTTCTTTGTGTTCTGTTAATTCATCTCACATATTTACAGCTTTCCTCTCAAGAAGCCTTTCTCTAAGACTGTTCTTGTGGAATTTGCAAAGTGATATTTCGAAACCCTTAGACGGCTATGGTGAAAATGGAAGTATCCTAAGGCAAAAACAGTAAAGAAGCTTTCTGAGAAACTGCTTTGTATTCTGTTAGTTAACTCACAAATTTACAGCCTGCCCCTCAAGTACCTTTCGCTAAGGCTGTTCTTGTGGAATTTGCAAAGTGATTTTTTAAGACTAAAGAGCGCTACGATGAAAAAGGAAATATCCTAGGTTAAAAACTGGAAAGAAGCTTTCTGAGAAACTGCTTTGTATTCTGTTACTTCATCTCACAGAGTTACGGCTTTCCCCTCAAGAAGCCTTTCGCTAGGACTGTTCTTGTTAAATTTACAAAGTGATATTTGGAAGCCCGTAGAGGGATATGGTGAAAAAGGAAATATTTTCCGTTAAACACTGGAAAGAATCTTTCTGAAAAACTCCTTTGTGGTCTGTTAATTCATCTCACAGAGTTACAGCTTTCTCCTCAAGAAACCATTCGCTAAGACTGTTCTTGTGGAATTTGCAAGGAGATATTTGGAAGTCCTTAGAGGGCTATGGTTGAAAAGGAACAATCTTCCGTTAACAACTCTAAAGAAGCTTTCTGAGAAACTGCTTTGTGTTCTGTTAATTCATCACACAGAGATACAGCTTTCCCCTCAAGAAGACTTTCGCTAAGACTGTTCTTGTGAAATTTGCAAAGTGATATTTGGAAACCCATCGGGGGCTATTGTGTAAAAGGAAACATCTTCAGTTAAAAACTGGAAAGAATCTTTCTGAGAAACTGCTTGGTGTTCTGTTAATTCATCTCAGAGTTACAGCGTTCCCCTCAAGACGCCTTTCGCTAAGGCTGTTCTTGTGGAAATTGCTAAGTGGTATTTGGAAGCTCGTAAAGTCTATGGTGACAATGGAAATATCTTCAGCTACCTGCTTGAAAGAAGCTTTCTGAGAAACTGCTTTGTGTTCTGTTAATTCATCTCACAGAGTTACAGCTATCCCCTCAAGAAGCCTTTCACTAAGTCTATTCATGTGGAATTTGCAAAGTGATATTTCGAAGCCCATGGAGTGCTACGATGCAAATGGCAATATCCTAAGATAAAAACCGAAAATAACCTGTCTGAGAAACTGCTTTGTGTTCTGTTAGTTCATCTCACAGAGTTACAGCTTTCCCCTCAAGAGGCCGTTGACTAAGACTGTTCTTGTGAAATTTGCAATGTTATATTTGGGAGACCATAGAGGGCTATGGTGAAAAAGGAAATACCTTCCGTTAAAAACTGGAAAGAAGCTTTCTGAGAAACTGCCTTGTGTTCTGTTAATTAATCTCACTGAGTTACAGCTTTCCCCTCAAGAACCATTTCGCTAAGACTGTTCTTGTGTGATTTGCAAAGTGATATTTGGAAGCCCACAGAGGGCTGTGGTGAAAAGGGAAATATCTTCTGTTACAAACTGGAAAGAAGCTTTCTGAGAAACTGCTTTGTGTTCTGTAAATTCATCTCTCAGGGTTACAGCTTTCCCCTCAGGAAGCCTTTCGCTAAGACTGTTCTTGTGGAATTTGCAATGTGATATTTGGAGGATCATAGAGGGCTATGGTGAAAAAGGAAATATCTTCCGTTAAAAACAGGAAAGAGGCTTTCTGACCAACTGCTTTCTGTTCTGATAATTAAACTCACAGAGTTACAGCTTTCCCCTCAAGAAGCCTTTCGCTTAGACTTAGACTGTTTTTGTGGAAATTGGAAAGTGATACTTAGAATCCCATAGAGGGCTATGGTGAAAAAGGAAATATCCTAAGATAATACTGAAAAGAAGCTTTATGAAAAACTACATTGTGTTCTGTTAATTCATCTCACAGACTTACAGCTTTCCCCTCAAGAAGCCTCTCTCTAACACTGTCCTCGTGGAATTTGCAAAGTGATATTTGGAAGCCCGTAGAGGGCTACGGTTAAAAAGGAAACATCTTCCGTTATAAACTGGAAAGAAGCTTTCTGAGAAACTGCTTTGTGTTGTGTTAATTCATCTCACACAGTTACAGCTTTCCCCTCAAGAAGCCTTTGGCTGAGACTGTTCTTGTGGAATTTGCAAAGTGATATTTGGAGGCCCATAGGGGGTATGGTGAAAAAGGAAATAACTTCCGATAAAAACTGGAAAGAGGCTTTCTGAGAAACTACTTTGTGTTCTGTCAACTCATCTCACAGAGTTACAGCTTTCCCCTCAGGTAGCCGTTCGCTAAGACTGTTCTTGTGGAGTTTGCAAAGTGATATTTGGAAGCCCATAGAGGGCTATGGTGAAAAGGAAATATCTTCCGTTATAAACTGGAAAGAGGCTTTCTGAGAAACTGCTCTGTGTTCTGTTAATTCGTCTCACACAGTTACAGCGTTCCCCTCAAGAAGCCTTTCGCTAAGGCTCTTCTTGTGGGATTTGCAAAGTGATATTTGGAAGCCCCTAGAGGGCTATGGTGAAAAAGGAAATATCTTCAGTGAAAAACGGGATAGAAACTTTCTGAGAGACTGCTTTGTGTTCTGTTTATTCATCACACTGTGTTAGACCTTTCCCCTCAAGAAGCCTTTGGGAAAGACTGTTCTTGTGGAATTTGCAAAGTGATATTTGGAAGCCCATAATTTGCCATGGTGAAAAAGAAAATATCATCAGTTGAAAACTGGAAAGAAGCTTTCTGAGAGACTGCTTTGTGTTCTGTTAATTCATCTCACAATGTTACAGCTTTCCCCTCAAGAAGCCTTTCGCTAAGACTGTTCTTGTCTAATTTGCAAAGTGTTATTTGGAAGCCCATAGAGGGCTATGGTGAAAAAGGATATGTCTTAAGATAAAAACTGAAAAGAAGCTTTCTGAGAAACTGCTTTGTGTTCGTTTAATTCATCTCACAGAGTTACACATTTCCCCTCAAGAAGCCGTTCACTGAGACTGTTCTTGTGGAATTTGCAAAGTGATATTCGAAGCCCATAGAGGGCTTTGACGAAAACGGAAATATCCTAAGAAGAAAACTGAAAAGAAACTTTCTGAGAAACTGCATTGTGTTCTCTTAGTTCATCTCAGAGAGTTACAGCTTTCCCCTCAAGAAGCCGTTCCCTAAGACTGTTCTTTTGAAATTCGCAAAGTGATATTTGGAAGCCCATAGAAAGCTATTGTGAAAAAGGAAATATCTTCCGTTAAAAACTGGAAAGAAGCTTCCTGAGAAACTGCCGTATGTTCTGTGAATACATCTTAGCAAATTACAGCTTTCCCCTGAAGAAGCCCTTCGCTGAGACTGTTCTTGTGGAATTTGCAAAGCGATATTTGAAAGCCCATAGAGGGGTCTGTTGAAAAAGGAAATATCCTAAGATAAAAACTGAAAAGAAGCTTTCTGAGAAACTGCTTTGTGTTCTCATCATTGATCTCACAGAGTTACAGCTTTCTCCTCAAGAAGCTTTTCGCTAAGGCTGTTCTTGTGGAATTTGCAAAGTGATTTTTTAAGCCTACAGAGGGCTACGGTGAAAAAGGAAATATCTTCCGTTAAAAACTGGAAAGAAGCCTGCTGAGAAACGGCTTTGTGTTCTGTTAATTCAACTCACAGAGTTACAGCATTCCCCTCAAGTGGCATTTCGCTAAGACTGTTCTTCTGGAATTTGCAAAGTGATATTTGGAAGCCCATAGAGGGTTATGGTGAAAAAGGAAATATTTTCCGTCAAACACTGGAAAGAATCTTTCTGAAAAACTGCTTTGTGGTCTGTTAATTCATCTCACAGAGTTACAGCTTTCTCCCCAAGACACCATTCGCTAAGACTGTTCTTGTGGTATTTGAAAGGTGATATTTGGAATCCATAGAGGGCTATGCTGAAAAAGGATCTATCTTCCGTTAAAAACTGTAAAGAACTTTCTGAGAAACTGCTTTGTGTTCTGTTAATTCATGTCACAGAGTTCCAGCTTTCGCCTCAAGAAGCCTTTCGCTAAGGCTGTTCTTGTGGAATTTGCTAAGTGATATTTGGAAGCTCCTAAGGGCTACGGTGAAAATGGCAATATCCTAAGATAAAAACCGATAGAAGCTGTCTGAGAAACTGCTTTGTGTTCTGTTATTTCATCTCACAGAGTTAAAGCTTTCCCCTCAAGAGGACTTTGACTAAGTCTGTTATTGTGAAATTTGCAATGTTATATTTGGGAGACCATCGAGTGCTATGTTGAAAAAGGAAATATCTTCCGTTAAAAACTGGAAAGAAGCTTTCTGAGAAACTGCTTTGTGTTCTGTTAATTCATCTCACAGAGTTACAGCTTTTCCCTCAAGAAGCCTTTCGCTAAGACTCTTCTTGTGGAATTTGCAAGGTGATATTTGAAAGCCCATAGAGGGCTATGGTGAAAATGGAAATATCGTAAGAGAAAAACCAAAAAGAATCTTTCTCAGAAACTGCTTTGTTTTCTGTTAGTTCATCTCACAGAGTTAGAGATTTACCCTCAAGCATCCGTTCACTAAGACTGTTCTAGTGAAATTTGCAAAGTGATATTTGGAATCCCATAGAGGGTTACGGTGAAAAAGGAAATATCTTCAGTTAAAAACTGGAAAGAAGGTTTCTGAGAAACTGCTTTGTTTTCTGTTAATTCATTCCACAGACTTACAGGTTTCCCATCAAGAAGCCTTTCGCTAAGACTGTTCTCGTGGAATTTGCAAAGTGATATTTGGAAGCCCATAGAGAGCTATGGTGAAAAAGGAAATATCCTAAGATAAAAACTGAAATGAAGCTTTCTGGGAAACTTCTTTGTGTTCTGTTAATTCATCTCACATATTTACAGCTTTCCTCTCAAGAAGCCTTTCTCTAAGACTGTTCTTGTGGAATTTGCAAAGTGATATTTCGAAACCCTTAGACGGCTATGGTGAAAATGGAAGTATCCTAAGGCAAAAACAGTAAAGAAGCTTTCTGAGAAACTGCTTTGTATTCTGTTAGTTAACTCACAAATTTACAGCCTGCCCCTCAAGTACCTTTCGCTAAGGCTGTTCTTGTGGAATTTGCAAAGTGATTTTTTAAGACTAAAGAGCGCTACGATGAAAAAGGAAATATCCTAGGTTAAAAACTGGAAAGAAGCTTTCTGAGAAACTGCTTTGTATTCTGTTACTTCATCTCACAGAGTTACGGCTTTCCCCTCAAGAAGCCTTTCGCTAGGACTGTTCTTGTTAAATTTACAAAGTGATATTTGGAAGCCCGTAGAGGGATATGGTGAAAAAGGAAATATTTTCCGTTAAACACTGGAAAGAATCTTTCTGAAAAACTCCTTTGTGGTCTGTTAATTCATCTCACAGAGTTACAGCTTTCTCCTCAAGAAACCATTCGCTAAGACTGTTCTTGTGGAATTTGCAAGGAGATATTTGGAAGTCCTTAGAGGGCTATGGTTGAAAAGGAACAATCTTCCGTTAACAACTCTAAAGAAGCTTTCTGAGAAACTGCTTTGTGTTCTGTTAATTCATCACACAGAGATACAGCTTTCCCCTCAAGAAGACTTTCGCTAAGACTGTTCTTGTGAAATTTGCAAAGTGATATTTGGAAACCCATCGGGGGCTATTGTGTAAAAGGAAACATCTTCAGTTAAAAACTGGAAAGAATCTTTCTGAGAAACTGCTTGGTGTTCTGTTAATTCATCTCAGAGTTACAGCGTTCCCCTCAAGACGCCTTTCGCTAAGGCTGTTCTTGTGGAAATTGCTAAGTGGTATTTGGAAGCTCGTAAAGTCTATGGTGACAATGGAAATATCTTCAGCTACCTGCTTGAAAGAAGCTTTCTGAGAAACTGCTTTGTGTTCTGTTAATTCATCTCACAGAGTTACAGCTATCCCCTCAAGAAGCCTTTCACTAAGTCTATTCATGTGGAATTTGCAAAGTGATATTTCGAAGCCCATGGAGTGCTACGATGCAAATGGCAATATCCTAAGATAAAAACCGAAAATAACCTGTCTGAGAAACTGCTTTGTGTTCTGTTAGTTCATCTCACAGAGTTACAGCTTTCCCCTCAAGAGGCCGTTGACTAAGACTGTTCTTGTGAAATTTGCAATGTTATATTTGGGAGACCATAGAGGGCTATGGTGAAAAAGGAAATACCTTCCGTTAAAAACTGGAAAGAAGCTTTCTGAGAAACTGCCTTGTGTTCTGTTAATTAATCTCACTGAGTTACAGCTTTCCCCTCAAGAACCATTTCGCTAAGACTGTTCTTGTGTGATTTGCAAAGTGATATTTGGAAGCCCACAGAGGGCTGTGGTGAAAAGGGAAATATCTTCTGTTACAAACTGGAAAGAAGCTTTCTGAGAAACTGCTTTGTGTTCTGTAAATTCATCTCTCAGGGTTACAGCTTTCCCCTCAGGAAGCCTTTCGCTAAGACTGTTCTTGTGGAATTTGCAATGTGATATTTGGAGGATCATAGAGGGCTATGGTGAAAAAGGAAATATCTTCCGTTAAAAACAGGAAAGAGGCTTTCTGACCAACTGCTTTCTGTTCTGATAATTAAACTCACAGAGTTACAGCTTTCCCCTCAAGAAGCCTTTCGCTTAGACTTAGACTGTTTTTGTGGAAATTGGAAAGTGATACTTAGAATCCCATAGAGGGCTATGGTGAAAAAGGAAATATCCTAAGATAATACTGAAAAGAAGCTTTATGAAAAACTACATTGTGTTCTGTTAATTCATCTCACAGACTTACAGCTTTCCCCTCAAGAAGCCTCTCTCTAACACTGTCCTCGTGGAATTTGCAAAGTGATATTTGGAAGCCCGTAGAGGGCTACGGTTAAAAAGGAAACATCTTCCGTTATAAACTGGAAAGAAGCTTTCTGAGAAACTGCTTTGTGTTGTGTTAATTCATCTCACACAGTTACAGCTTTCCCCTCAAGAAGCCTTTAGCTGAGACTGTTCTTGTGGAATTTGCAAAGTGATATTTGGAGGCCCATAGGGGGTATGGTGAAAAAGGAAATAACTTCCGATAAAAACTGGAAAGAGGCTTTCTGAGAAACTACTTTGTGTTCTGTCAACTCATCTCACAGAGTTACAGCTTTCCCCTCAGGTAGCCGTTCGCTAAGACTGTTCTTGTGGAGTTTGCAAAGTGATATTTGGAAGCCCATAGAGGGCTATGGTGAAAAGGAAATATCTTCCGTTATAAACTGGAAAGAGGCTTTCTGAGAAACTGCTCTGTGTTCTGTTAATTCGTCTCACACAGTTACAGCGTTCCCCTCAAGAAGCCTTTCGCTAAGGCTCTTCTTGTGGGATTTGCAAAGTGATATTTGGAAGCCCCTAGAGGGCTATGGTGAAAAAGGAAATATCTTCAGTGAAAAACGGGATAGAAACTTTCTGAGAGACTGCTTTGTGTTCTGTTTATTCATCACACTGTGTTAGACCTTTCCCCTCAAGAAGCCTTTGGGAAAGACTGTTCTTGTGGAATTTGCAAAGTGATATTTGGAAGCCCATAATTTGCCATGGTGAAAAAGAAAATATCATCAGTTGAAAACTGGAAAGAAGCTTTCTGAGAGACTGCTTTGTGTTCTGTTAATTCATCTCACAATGTTACAGCTTTCCCCTCAAGAAGCCTTTCGCTAAGACTGTTCTTGTCTAATTTGCAAAGTGTTATTTGGAAGCCCATAGAGGGCTATGGTGAAAAAGGATATGTCTTAAGATAAAAACTGAAAAGAAGCTTTCTGAGAAACTGCTTTGTGTTCGTTTAATTCATCTCACAGAGTTACACATTTCCCCTCAAGAAGCCGTTCACTGAGACTGTTCTTGTGGAATTTGCAAAGTGATATTCGAAGCCCATAGAGGGCTTTGACGAAAACGGAAATATCCTAAGAAGAAAACTGAAAAGAAACTTTCTGAGAAACTGCATTGTGTTCTCTTAGTTCATCTCAGAGAGTTACAGCTTTCCCCTCAAGAAGCCGTTCCCTAAGACTGTTCTTTTGAAATTCGCAAAGTGATATTTGGAAGCCCATAGAAAGCTATTGTGAAAAAGGAAATATCTTCCGTTAAAAACTGGAAAGAAGCTTCCTGAGAAACTGCCGTATGTTCTGTGAATACATCTTAGCAAATTACAGCTTTCCCCTGAAGAAGCCCTTCGCTGAGACTGTTCTTGTGGAATTTGCAAAGCGATATTTGAAAGCCCATAGAGGGGTCTGTTGAAAAAGGAAATATCCTAAGATAAAAACTGAAAAGAAGCTTTCTGAGAAACTGCTTTGTGTTCTCATCATTGATCTCACAGAGTTACAGCTTTCTCCTCAAGAAGCTTTTCGCTAAGGCTGTTCTTGTGGAATTTGCAAAGTGATTTTTTAAGCCTACAGAGGGCTACGGTGAAAAAGGAAATATCTTCCGTTAAAAACTGGAAAGAAGCCTGCTGAGAAACGGCTTTGTGTTCTGTTAATTCAACTCACAGAGTTACAGCATTCCCCTCAAGTGGCATTTCGCTAAGACTGTTCTTCTGGAATTTGCAAAGTGATATTTGGAAGCCCATAGAGGGTTATGGTGAAAAAGGAAATATTTTCCGTCAAACACTGGAAAGAATCTTTCTGAAAAACTGCTTTGTGGTCTGTTAATTCATCTCACAGAGTTACAGCTTTCTCCCCAAGACACCATTCGCTAAGACTGTTCTTGTGGTATTTGAAAGGTGATATTTGGAATCCATAGAGGGCTATGCTGAAAAAGGATCTATCTTCCGTTAAAAACTGTAAAGAACTTTCTGAGAAACTGCTTTGTGTTCTGTTAATTCATGTCACAGAGTTCCAGCTTTCGCCTCAAGAAGCCTTTCGCTAAGGCTGTTCTTGTGGAATTTGCTAAGTGATATTTGGAAGCTCCTAAGGGCTACGGTGAAAATGGCAATATCCTAAGATAAAAACCGATAGAAGCTGTCTGAGAAACTGCTTTGTGTTCTGTTATTTCATCTCACAGAGTTAAAGCTTTCCCCTCAAGAGGACTTTGACTAAGTCTGTTATTGTGAAATTTGCAATGTTATATTTGGGAGACCATCGAGTGCTATGTTGAAAAAGGAAATATCTTCCGTTAAAAACTGGAAAGAAGCTTTCTGAGAAACTGCTTTGTGTTCTGTTAATTCATCTCACAGAGTTACAGCTTTTCCCTCAAGAAGCCTTTCGCTAAGACTCTTCTTGTGGAATTTGCAAGGTGATATTTGAAAGCCCATAGAGGGCTATGGTGAAAATGGAAATATCGTAAGAGAAAAACCAAAAAGAATCTTTCTCAGAAACTGCTTTGTTTTCTGTTAGTTCATCTCACAGAGTTAGAGATTTACCCTCAAGCATCCGTTCACTAAGACTGTTCTAGTGAAATTTGCAAAGTGATATTTGGAATCCCATAGAGGGTTACGGTGAAAAAGGAAATATCTTCAGTTAAAAACTGGAAAGAAGGTTTCTGAGAAACTGCTTTGTTTTCTGTTAATTCATTCCACAGACTTACAGGTTTCCCATCAAGAAGCCTTTCGCTAAGACTGTTCTCGTGGAATTTGCAAAGTGATATTTGGAAGCCCATAGAGAGCTATGGTGAAAAAGGAAATATCCTAAGATAAAAACTGAAATGAAGCTTTCTGGGAAACTTCTTTGTGTTCTGTTAATTCATCTCACATATTTACAGCTTTCCTCTCAAGAAGCCTTTCTCTAAGACTGTTCTTGTGGAATTTGCAAAGTGATATTTCGAAACCCTTAGACGGCTATGGTGAAAATGGAAGTATCCTAAGGCAAAAACAGTAAAGAAGCTTTCTGAGAAACTGCTTTGTATTCTGTTAGTTAACTCACAAATTTACAGCCTGCCCCTCAAGTACCTTTCGCTAAGGCTGTTCTTGTGGAATTTGCAAAGTGATTTTTTAAGACTAAAGAGCGCTACGATGAAAAAGGAAATATCCTAGGTTAAAAACTGGAAAGAAGCTTTCTGAGAAACTGCTTTGTATTCTGTTACTTCATCTCACAGAGTTACGGCTTTCCCCTCAAGAAGCCTTTCGCTAGGACTGTTCTTGTTAAATTTACAAAGTGATATTTGGAAGCCCGTAGAGGGATATGGTGAAAAAGGAAATATTTTCCGTTAAACACTGGAAAGAATCTTTCTGAAAAACTCCTTTGTGGTCTGTTAATTCATCTCACAGAGTTACAGCTTTCTCCTCAAGAAACCATTCGCTAAGACTGTTCTTGTGGAATTTGCAAGGAGATATTTGGAAGTCCTTAGAGGGCTATGGTTGAAAAGGAACAATCTTCCGTTAACAACTCTAAAGAAGCTTTCTGAGAAACTGCTTTGTGTTCTGTTAATTCATCACACAGAGATACAGCTTTCCCCTCAAGAAGACTTTCGCTAAGACTGTTCTTGTGAAATTTGCAAAGTGATATTTGGAAACCCATCGGGGGCTATTGTGTAAAAGGAAACATCTTCAGTTAAAAACTGGAAAGAATCTTTCTGAGAAACTGCTTGGTGTTCTGTTAATTCATCTCAGAGTTACAGCGTTCCCCTCAAGACGCCTTTCGCTAAGGCTGTTCTTGTGGAAATTGCTAAGTGGTATTTGGAAGCTCGTAAAGTCTATGGTGACAATGGAAATATCTTCAGCTACCTGCTTGAAAGAAGCTTTCTGAGAAACTGCTTTGTGTTCTGTTAATTCATCTCACAGAGTTACAGCTATCCCCTCAAGAAGCCTTTCACTAAGTCTATTCATGTGGAATTTGCAAAGTGATATTTCGAAGCCCATGGAGTGCTACGATGCAAATGGCAATATCCTAAGATAAAAACCGAAAATAACCTGTCTGAGAAACTGCTTTGTGTTCTGTTAGTTCATCTCACAGAGTTACAGCTTTCCCCTCAAGAGGCCGTTGACTAAGACTGTTCTTGTGAAATTTGCAATGTTATATTTGGGAGACCATAGAGGGCTATGGTGAAAAAGGAAATACCTTCCGTTAAAAACTGGAAAGAAGCTTTCTGAGAAACTGCCTTGTGTTCTGTTAATTAATCTCACTGAGTTACAGCTTTCCCCTCAAGAACCATTTCGCTAAGACTGTTCTTGTGTGATTTGCAAAGTGATATTTGGAAGCCCACAGAGGGCTGTGGTGAAAAGGGAAATATCTTCTGTTACAAACTGGAAAGAAGCTTTCTGAGAAACTGCTTTGTGTTCTGTAAATTCATCTCTCAGGGTTACAGCTTTCCCCTCAGGAAGCCTTTCGCTAAGACTGTTCTTGTGGAATTTGCAATGTGATATTTGGAGGATCATAGAGGGCTATGGTGAAAAAGGAAATATCTTCCGTTAAAAACAGGAAAGAGGCTTTCTGACCAACTGCTTTCTGTTCTGATAATTAAACTCACAGAGTTACAGCTTTCCCCTCAAGAAGCCTTTCGCTTAGACTTAGACTGTTTTTGTGGAAATTGGAAAGTGATACTTAGAATCCCATAGAGGGCTATGGTGAAAAAGGAAATATCCTAAGATAATACTGAAAAGAAGCTTTATGAAAAACTACATTGTGTTCTGTTAATTCATCTCACAGACTTACAGCTTTCCCCTCAAGAAGCCTCTCTCTAACACTGTCCTCGTGGAATTTGCAAAGTGATATTTGGAAGCCCGTAGAGGGCTACGGTTAAAAAGGAAACATCTTCCGTTATAAACTGGAAAGAAGCTTTCTGAGAAACTGCTTTGTGTTGTGTTAATTCATCTCACACAGTTACAGCTTTCCCCTCAAGAAGCCTTTGGCTGAGACTGTTCTTGTGGAATTTGCAAAGTGATATTTGGAGGCCCATAGGGGGTATGGTGAAAAAGGAAATAACTTCCGATAAAAACTGGAAAGAGGCTTTCTGAGAAACTACTTTGTGTTCTGTCAACTCATCTCACAGAGTTACAGCTTTCCCCTCAGGTAGCCGTTCGCTAAGACTGTTCTTGTGGAGTTTGCAAAGTGATATTTGGAAGCCCATAGAGGGCTATGGTGAAAAGGAAATATCTTCCGTTATAAACTGGAAAGAGGCTTTCTGAGAAACTGCTCTGTGTTCTGTTAATTCGTCTCACACAGTTACAGCGTTCCCCTCAAGAAGCCTTTCGCTAAGGCTCTTCTTGTGGGATTTGCAAAGTGATATTTGGAAGCCCCTAGAGGGCTATGGTGAAAAAGGAAATATCTTCAGTGAAAAACGGGATAGAAACTTTCTGAGAGACTGCTTTGTGTTCTGTTTATTCATCACACTGTGTTAGACCTTTCCCCTCAAGAAGCCTTTGGGAAAGACTGTTCTTGTGGAATTTGCAAAGTGATATTTGGAAGCCCATAATTTGCCATGGTGAAAAAGAAAATATCATCAGTTGAAAACTGGAAAGAAGCTTTCTGAGAGACTGCTTTGTGTTCTGTTAATTCATCTCACAATGTTACAGCTTTCCCCTCAAGAAGCCTTTCGCTAAGACTGTTCTTGTCTAATTTGCAAAGTGTTATTTGGAAGCCCATAGAGGGCTATGGTGAAAAAGGATATGTCTTAAGATAAAAACTGAAAAGAAGCTTTCTGAGAAACTGCTTTGTGTTCGTTTAATTCATCTCACAGAGTTACACATTTCCCCTCAAGAAGCCGTTCACTGAGACTGTTCTTGTGGAATTTGCAAAGTGATATTCGAAGCCCATAGAGGGCTTTGACGAAAACGGAAATATCCTAAGAAGAAAACTGAAAAGAAACTTTCTGAGAAACTGCATTGTGTTCTCTTAGTTCATCTCAGAGAGTTACAGCTTTCCCCTCAAGAAGCCGTTCCCTAAGACTGTTCTTTTGAAATTCGCAAAGTGATATTTGGAAGCCCATAGAAAGCTATTGTGAAAAAGGAAATATCTTCCGTTAAAAACTGGAAAGAAGCTTCCTGAGAAACTGCCGTATGTTCTGTGAATACATCTTAGCAAATTACAGCTTTCCCCTGAAGAAGCCCTTCGCTGAGACTGTTCTTGTGGAATTTGCAAAGCGATATTTGAAAGCCCATAGAGGGGTCTGTTGAAAAAGGAAATATCCTAAGATAAAAACTGAAAAGAAGCTTTCTGAGAAACTGCTTTGTGTTCTCATCATTGATCTCACAGAGTTACAGCTTTCTCCTCAAGAAGCTTTTCGCTAAGGCTGTTCTTGTGGAATTTGCAAAGTGATTTTTTAAGCCTACAGAGGGCTACGGTGAAAAAGGAAATATCTTCCGTTAAAAACTGGAAAGAAGCCTGCTGAGAAACGGCTTTGTGTTCTGTTAATTCAACTCACAGAGTTACAGCATTCCCCTCAAGTGGCATTTCGCTAAGACTGTTCTTCTGGAATTTGCAAAGTGATATTTGGAAGCCCATAGAGGGTTATGGTGAAAAAGGAAATATTTTCCGTCAAACACTGGAAAGAATCTTTCTGAAAAACTGCTTTGTGGTCTGTTAATTCATCTCACAGAGTTACAGCTTTCTCCCCAAGACACCATTCGCTAAGACTGTTCTTGTGGTATTTGAAAGGTGATATTTGGAATCCATAGAGGGCTATGCTGAAAAAGGATCTATCTTCCGTTAAAAACTGTAAAGAACTTTCTGAGAAACTGCTTTGTGTTCTGTTAATTCATGTCACAGAGTTCCAGCTTTCGCCTCAAGAAGCCTTTCGCTAAGGCTGTTCTTGTGGAATTTGCTAAGTGATATTTGGAAGCTCCTAAGGGCTACGGTGAAAATGGCAATATCCTAAGATAAAAACCGATAGAAGCTGTCTGAGAAACTGCTTTGTGTTCTGTTATTTCATCTCACAGAGTTAAAGCTTTCCCCTCAAGAGGACTTTGACTAAGTCTGTTATTGTGAAATTTGCAATGTTATATTTGGGAGACCATCGAGTGCTATGTTGAAAAAGGAAATATCTTCCGTTAAAAACTGGAAAGAAGCTTTCTGAGAAACTGCTTTGTGTTCTGTTAATTCATCTCACAGAGTTACAGCTTTTCCCTCAAGAAGCCTTTCGCTAAGACTCTTCTTGTGGAATTTGCAAGGTGATATTTGAAAGCCCATAGAGGGCTATGGTGAAAATGGAAATATCGTAAGAGAAAAACCAAAAAGAATCTTTCTCAGAAACTGCTTTGTTTTCTGTTAGTTCATCTCACAGAGTTAGAGATTTACCCTCAAGCATCCGTTCACTAAGACTGTTCTAGTGAAATTTGCAAAGTGATATTTGGAATCCCATAGAGGGTTACGGTGAAAAAGGAAATATCTTCAGTTAAAAACTGGAAAGAAGGTTTCTGAGAAACTGCTTTGTTTTCTGTTAATTCATTCCACAGACTTACAGGTTTCCCATCAAGAAGCCTTTCGCTAAGACTGTTCTCGTGAATTTGCAAAGTGATATTTGGAAGCCCATAGAGAGCTATGGTGAAAAAGGAAATATCCTAAGATAAAACTGAAATGAAGCTTTCTGGGAAACTTCTTGTGTTCTGTAATTCATCTCACATATTTACAGCTTTCCTCTCAAGAAGCCTTTCTCTAAGACTGTTCTTGTGGAATTTGCAAAGTGATATTTCGAAACCCTTAGACGGCTATGGTGAAAATGGAAGTATCTAAGGCAAAAACAGTAAAGAAGCTTTCTGAGAAACTGCTTTGTATTCTGTTAGTTAACTCACAAATTTACAGCCTGCCCCTCAAGTACCTTTCGCTAAGGCTGTTCTTGTGGAATTTGCAAGTGATTTTTTAAGACTAAAGGCGCTACGATGAAAAAGGAAATATCCTAGGTTAAAAACTGGAAAGAAGCTTTCTGAGAAACTGCTTTGTATTCTGTTACTTCATCTCACAGAGTTACGGCTTTCCCCTCAAGAAGCCTTTCGCTAGGACTGTTCTTGTTAATTTACAAAGTGATATTTGGTGGAAGCCCGAAGAGGGATATGGTGAAAAAGGAAATATTTTCCGTTAAACACTGGAAAGAATCTTTCTGAAAAACTCCTTTGTGGTCTGTTAATTCATCTCACAGAGTTACAGCCTTCTCCTCAAGAAACCATTCGCTAAGACTGTTCTTGTGGAATTTGCAAGGAGATATTTGGAAGTCCTTAGAGGGCTATGGTTTGAAAAGGAAAATCTTCCGTTAACAACTCTAAAGAAGCTTTCTGAGAAACTGCTTTGTGTTCTGTTAATTCATCACAAGAGATACAGCTTCCTCTCAAGAAGACTTTCGCTAAGACTGTTCTTGTGAAATTTGCAAAGTGATATTTGGAAACCCATCGGGGGCTATTGTGTAAAAGGAAACTCTTCAGTTAAAAACTGGAAAGAATCTTTCTGAGAAACTGCTTGTGTTCTGTTAATTCATCTCAGAGTTACAGCGTTCCCCTCAAGACGCCTTTCGCTAAGGCTGTTCTTGTGGAAATTGCTAAGTGGTATTTGGAAGCTCGTAAAGTCTATGTGACAATGGAAATATCTTCAGCTACCTGCGTTGAAAGAAGCTTTCTGAGAAACTGCTTTGTTCTGTTAATTCATCTCACAGAGTTACAGCTATCCCCTCAAGAAGCCTTTCACTAATCTATCTTGGAATTTGCAAAGTGTATTTCGAAGCCATGGAGTGCTACGATCGAAATGGCAATATCCTAGATTAAAACCGAAAATAACCTGTCTGAGAAACTGCTTTGTGTTCTGTAGTCATCTCACAGAGTTACAGCTGTCCCCTCAAGAGGCGTTGACTAAGACTGTTCTTGTGAAATTTGCAATGTTATATGGGAGAATAGAGGGCTTATGGTGAAAAAGGAAATACCTTCCGTTAAAAACTGGAAAGAAGCTTTCTGAGAAAACTGCCTTGTGTTCTGTTAATTAATCTCACTGAGTTACAGCTTTCCCTCAAGAACCTTTCGCTAAGACTGTTCTTGTGTGATTTGCAAAGTGATATTTGGAACGCCACAGAGGGCTGTGGTGAAAAGGGAAATATCTTCTGTTACAAACTGGAAAGAAGCTTTCTGAGAAACTGCTTTGTGTTCTGTAAATTCATCTCTCAGGGTACAGCTTTCCCTCAGGAAGCCTTTCGCTAAGACTGTTCTTGTGGAATTTGCAATGTGATATTTGGAGGATCATAGAGGGCTATGGTGAAAAAGGAAATATCTTCCGTTAAAAACAGGAAAGAGGCTTTCTGACCAACTGCTTTCTGTTCTGATAATTAAACTCACAGAGTTACAGCTTTCCCCTCAAGAAGCCTTTCGCTTAGACTTAGACTGTGTTTTGTGGAAATTGGAAAGTGATACTTAGAATCCATAGAGGGCTATGGTAGAAAAGGAAATATCCTAAGATAATACTGAAAAGAAGCTTTATGAAAAACTACATTGTGTTCTGTTAATTCATCTCACAGACTTACAGCTTTCCCCTCAAGAAGCCTCTCTCTAACACTGTCCTCGTGGAATTTGCAAAGTGATATTGGAAGCCCGTAGGCTACGGTTAAAAAGGAAACATCTTCCGTTATAACTGGAAAGAAGCTTTCTGAGAAACTGCTTTGTGTTGTGTATCATCTCTCACAGTTACAGCTTTCCCTCAAGAAGCCTTTGGCTAGAGTCTGTGACTGTGAATTTGCAAAGTGATATTTGGAGGCCCATAGGGGGTATGGTGAAAAAGGAAATAACTTCCGATAAAAACTGGAAAGACGGTTTCTGAGAAACTACTTTGTGTTCTGTCAACTCATCTCACAGAGTTACAGCTTTCCCCTCAGGTAGCCGTTCGCTAAGACTGTCTTGTGGAGTTTGCAAAGTGATATTTGGAAGCCCTAGGGCTATGGTGAAAAGGAAATATCTTCCGTTATAAACTGGAAAGAGGCTTTCTGAGAAACTGCTCTGTGTTCTGTTAATTCGTCTCACACAGTTACAGCGTTCCCTCAAGAAGCTTTCGCTAAGGCTCTTCTGTGGGATTTGCAAAGTGATATTTGGAAGCCCCTAGGGTCTAGGTGAAAAAGGAAATATCTTCGATGAAAAACGGGATAGAAACTTTCTGAGAGACTGCTTTGTGTTCTGTTTATTCATCACACTGTTTAGACCTTTCCCCTCAAGAAGCCTTTGGGAAAGACTGTTCTTGTGGAATTTGCAAAGAGTGATTTGGAAGCCCATAATTTGCAATGGTGAAAAAGAAATATCATCAGTTGAAAACTGGAAAGAAGCTTTCTGAGAGACTGCTTTGTGTTCTGTTAATTCATCTCACAATGTTACAGCTTCCCCTCAAGAAGCCTTTCGCTAAGACTGTTCTTGTCTAATTGCAAGTGTTATTAGGAAGCCATAGAGGGCTATGGTGAAAAAGGATATGTCTTAAGATAAAACTGAAAGAAGCTTTCTGAGAAACTGCTTTGTGTTCGTTTAATTCATCTCACAGAGTTACACATTTCCCCTCAAGAAGCCGTTCACTGAGACTGTTTCGTGGAATTGCAAGTATGTCAAGCCCATAGAGGCTTTGACGAAAACGGATATATCCTAAGAAGAAAACTGAAAAGAAACTTTCTGAGAAACTGCATTGTGTTCTCTTAGTTCATCCAGAGAGTTACAGCTTTCCCCTCAAGAAGCCGTTCCCTAGACTGTTCTTTGAAATTCGCAAGAGTATATTTGGAAGCCCATAGAAGCTATTGTGAAAAAGGAAATATCTTCCGTTAAAAACTGGAAAGAAGCTTCCTGAGAAACTGCCGTAGTTCTGAATACATCTTAGCAAATTACAGCTTTCCCTGAAGAAGCCCTTCGCTGAGACTGTTCTTGTGAATTTGCAAAGCGAATATTTGAAAGCCATAGAGTGTTCGTG